>NC_059422.1:6322271-6587271 GCF_905220565.1 Melitaea cinxia
ATTTTAAGCGACAGTAAAATGCCATTTCATCTAACAAATGCCATTTCTATTTACTCAAGACGTTAATGCAGTTTTTAAATTTAATTAAGTACTTAAATTAACTGTACTAATTTTATTTCGACATCTCTGTAACCCCTAATTCACTGATCTTATCTATTCCAATGTGATAATAGCACTATCGTCCGTGCTCTAATTAACCACTAGTAAAACCATTACTTCTAAATAATAATAATAATAATAAACTTTATAAACTTTCCATTTTAAAAAATTAAAATTGACTAATCGTGTTATAAAAAGTATTTTAATAACGCACAAAACAGTGTTAAATTCTATGTATGCAATTGGCGCCAAGCGTAAAACCACAATCAAATATGGCTTCCATCTGTCAAAAAGCGCGCTTCCTGCATACATCCCGCCCTCGGACGGCTGACGTTTTATTTCATTTTTTTTTACTTATAATGTAATCCAGTATCCAGCCTGTTCTATATTATTCCATCGTATAAGCGGAATATAAAAACGCTTTGTGCGGTGATGAGAGCAATCAGTAGCCTTCGAGACATCAAGATGAGAGTTCTGGTTAGTTCTTATTTTATTAATAGTTTCTTTGTGTTATCTGTGGAAAGTTCGAGAGTTTTCACTCGGTTGTGTTTAAAGGTTGTGGGTTGGGTTATTGACATTGTTTGTTTGTTATTTTTTGGATACATCAAGCGTTGTTTTATTTTTTATATTATTTTTTCGTATTTTAAATTTATCAAAACTTATTAACGAAGCATTTTTCAATACTAAATTTAACTTTATTTAGCTTAATTAATATTAAAAGATTGTGCAGAAAACGCACTTTTAATTAAAAAAGGACAAATATTATGTTTAAGAAAAAAAAAATCGTTTCAATTGGGTTCGATCCCCGTTCATAAACATAATTTGTATAGGTCAAACTCATATTTCCCATGATTAGACGTGTTCGTTTGGTTTGTGTACTGTATTCCCGGATTCCCAAAACAAGAAAGAGTCTTTAAGTGTGAAAAGTTTATTTCTTATTATTTATTAATAAAAAAATCAAATTAACATACAGTTTATATTTATGTCAAATGATTGATTCATTCATTCTACTTTTGTATCATGGCTATCTAATAGAGCCTCAATCGATTAAATTATTATTTTCTATAAAAATGAAAATTAAAATTTTATGTAAAAAAGTAAAATAGCAGTTGATTTCATCACATGGTCCTTCCGTTATTTTGCTATCATCCGTACATCCAAAACTTTGACGTCCAAACAAAATAAGATTTTGACCGATTCTTATTACCATAATAGTTAGTATTAAAAAAATACTTCTAATCATATTACGTTTATAGTTTGATATGTACTTTGTACAAAAGCGTGCCTTTTATAGCATACTTATGCAGTGTTATAAAAATCGAGAGACTTAAGTGTAAATGAGAGTAAAGCACAGCCTCCTAGAAGGCGTGCAATATCATCATCACCATCGTCATCACTTCAGCCTATTGCAGTCCACTGCTGGACATAGGCCTCCACAAGTTCGCGTCAAAAATGGCGTGAACTCATGTGTGTTGCCCATAGTCACAGGCAGGCGGGTTGGTGACCGCAGGGCGTGCAATATAGAAATACCTAAAAAGACCAAACCTTCTTCGATATCAGCTATTATTTTTCATCATCTATTGATAAGCTATATTGCATTACTAGTGCATATATAAATCTTAATATATATAAATCTCGTGTCACAATGTTTGTCCTCAATGGACTCCTAAACCACTTAACCGATTATAATAAAATTCGCACACCATGTGCAGTTCGATCCAACTTAAAAGATAGGCTATATTTTATTTAGATATATTATGTTATTATTATATTTCAGAAAAAAATAAGGTGATACAAAGTTCGCCAGGTCAGCTAGTACATTATAAAATGCATTAATCGTTTCCTAGATCGATAATTCTTATTTATCATATATGCTAACGCTTTTTAATTATGTATAACAAAAAACTAGTTGTGTTTCCTGGTTTGACTCGTGACATATCTATACTAATATCATGAAGCTGAAAAGTTTGTTTGTTCGTTTAAACACGCTAACCTCGGGAACTGGTTTTGGTGCTGGTTCGAATTGTATTTTTTTTGTGTTGATTACCCATTTACCCAGGAAGGCTATGTGCTATTTTTTTTCTTCATATTAAAGCGTGTGGAACTTCGGGGCACAACTAGTATTATATATAACGGCATAGCTCCATAAAATTACTAGAAAAAAACATGAAAAAAATATTTTCCACCACCCAAACATTGATTTCCCTTGCAGGACATAGGCCTCGTCCAAATATTGGAAATAAGTAAATATAATATGGTATACTAGGCGTTTCCATAAAAAAAGTATTTAAATCAAGTATTTTAAGACAATTCAGAGTATAGACGAAACAAATCTCTCTTTGAAGTAAAATGACGAGACCGTTACGAAAAGTGTGATCGGGCGAGGCGAACAAAGTCGAGAGGTTATAAGAGAGGTATAAGCTGGTGAAGATAGAAAGAGAGTTACGTTTCATATATTACTGTAGGAGCACAATTGTTTTTTTTTATTACGCGTATTTTTCTAATAGTTTTTATATGCAAAATATACATAATATAAATTATGTGTTAAGGTTTGTAACATAACTTACATGTATTACGAACCAAATGCATTAAGAAATTTCATCATGAAATTAATATACAAATAAAAATTCCAACAACGCGTATCATCGTACAGTTTTCGCTAATTATTATGGTAAATGGATTCGTACCGACGACCTTCGTTACCGCATACCGCATTATAATTGTTAATCATTGAACCAGTCGCCCACGGAACTTATTGGCACTTGTTATATGCCCACTTATTGTTATTATCTCTTGAATAATGATAACATTCCAATATATTTAGTATTTTGTTATTAAGTATGTACAAATGTCTCAAGATAAGCTACGGTAGAGCTTTGAAAGCTTTAAGCAAACTGGTTTTTAATATTAAAAAAAAAATAACTTTGGTTCATGTTTGTTTGAGAAATTAATATCAGTAAATAATTGCGTAGTAGTCTAATTAAATATTTTTGAAAGAGTAAGTGTTTTTTTATCTCTTTTATTGCCGATTCTTTTCAAGATAATCTGCATTGCGAATCGGTGGTAGCTTCATATTATTATAATTTACTCATTCATTAATTATATAATAGTCTGTATATTGAAGATTAAAAAAAAATTAATACTACTGAAGTAAGTAATTTTTGGTTTCGATTTTGGCAAGTATAATTGTTGAAAATTAAAAAAAAAAGATTACAGATTTACGTTCATTTCATTTTATACGTGTTAGATCAGTTGTTTCTGATAACTAGTCCTATTCCACGAGTCAAAACATAACATTAGTATGCCTACAATCTTTCGTAACAAATACGCACTTATCTTAATTGGATTATTAAGTCTTGCCAACAAACAAATTAACAAAGTAATCTTTATTATCATATGAGTTATACCATATCGTTATAGAAATATAATAAAATAGAAATAATGTCAGACACTAAAGCTAAACTACAGCGCAAAGTTATTGATAAAACTTGTTTTTAACTAGACCTCTTATGGTTGTTTATTTCCTTAACCTGAAGAAAAGGTAAAATTACCATAAATATCAAATTACCAAAAATAATATATATAAATAATATGTTCATTTTACATACAACCACGAGTTCACGCCATTTTTGGTGGGAACTTGTGGAGGCCTGTGACCAGCAGTGGACTGTCATAGGCTGATTTGTGTGTGTGTGTGTGTGTAATTTTACATTTCTGACATAAATTATATCATCTATACCAGCTATACAACTAACGCGGCATTGACTACATTTAAAACACTAAGCCATATTTTATAATAAACTGTATGACTTCAAAACATAGGAAAATAATATTAAAAATATAATTTCTTTTATAATCTACAATTTTTTTATTATTTTTTAGGTTCTATCAGCCCTATTCGCTTGCGCTGCGGCAGCGCCCTCTATCTTGGCACCAGTGCCATATGCGGCAGTGGCGATACCAACCCTCGCTGTAGCTCCTACTATACCCCCTGGCGACATTCAGGCTGCAGCTATTAATGCTCAGGTAAAATATAACATTGATCATTAGTGATAATAAATCCTCGGATCAATCGAGCATTCAGTCATTATCTTCAGTGATGGAATACTTTTAAAAATGAGAATATATTTACTAAGTAGAATGCTTTTAATAGCATTGTTATAAATCCTTTACTGTAAGGTGCAATATTAAAAATCATATTAGCTAAGCCGTTTTGAAGGAAAGACGGAGTAACAGGTTAAACGGCCTTTGACCAAAAGAAAATTATTATATTTAATATTTAATAGTGAAATTCATAGATAGTTGATTTGCTAAAAATAAAATCCCCTTCTTATTAGGTAAAAGCAGTAGACCAGGCCCGTTTCATCGCCGACGAAGCCCAAGAACAAGCCATCCAAGCCGTTGAAAACAGAAACGAGGGAGTGATCGAAGCTAATGACTTGGTCAAAGAGAAATCCGAAGAAGCATTCTGGGCTGCTGAGGAGAAGAAATGGCAAGCCATGAACGAAGCCCAAGTCGCTGCAGCTAAGATCGACGCTGCCATTGCTAGCAACGCTGACGTCATTGCTAAGAGCTACGCTCTAACTGGCGTAGTTCCCGTCATCCCTGGAATCCCAACCGCCGGAGTGATAGCTCCAGGTGTCGCTATCGGTTCCGCTTCCAGCGATGATAAAGCTACAGCAGCCATCAAAAGCGAAGCCACAGCTGAAGTAAAGACTGAAAGTCAGCCAGCCGTAAAATCAGCTGAGGCTGAGAAGCAAGTTGAAGCTGAGAAACCTATTGAAGGTGAGAAGAAAGTTGAAGCGGCCGTCGAAGTTAAGTCAGCCGCATCTGAAGCTCTTAAGGCTGAAAGCGCTGCTTTGGAGCAACTGAAATCAGTCTTCCCAGTTCCTGTGGCCGTCGCTCCCGGATTCAACTACCAGCCTTATGTTGCACCGATTACCTACCAATCAGCTTTCAGAGCTTTCCCCGTCCACGCCGCTTACCCCTACTCGGCCCCATTATACTCCGTTAAAAGCGTGTGGTAAGTGATGGGGAAGCTTAAGTCAACTTAATAAAATACTTATAATAACCATTTTGCGTTTTATTACCCACTTTTTATTTATTAGGTTACTTTGATATGTAATTAGTACTTTTAAACACACGAGTGATGCCTAAAGGACGAGCAAGTAAGAATTCGAAATACCATTTGAAGGAACTTTTGACTCGTAATTTTAAACAATACATGGGTATTTTTGTTTTTTTTTTTTTTTTTTTTTTTTTGTTAACAATCCATTCGTAGTATGAAAATCACTTTTTATTTTTTTATATTTTTAATTGAATTGGTGCTTGTTGGAAACTTAATTGAATTAATTTAGAGCAAACAGCCATACTATTTCCGCCTAAATAAACTGAAACGTATAATAAACTACCACTTAAAATGTCAAAGACCGTACTTGACAGTCACGTGGCTCCAGATGTTATAAAAAATGAGCGAATTACATTCACAAGGTCACAAAACTTTAATTCAAAGATCACAATGTCGATTGACAAATACGTAACGAGATTTTTTCTAATTTTGTCTGGAGTAGACAGTAAAAAAACGTTTGGTATTTATAGATCAAAATGTGTCAAATGTTTTTTTTTCTTCTATAGCTATACAAGCTGATATCCGCGGCTTCACTTGCGCTTCTTATATAACAATACCAAATCTGGTTAATATGTAAAACCACTATTGACCATGTGTGATATTGACACTGTTTTTTGTGAATATAGCGCTAGCCGAAATATCAGGAACTCAAAATTACCTCCCACAAATATGTTTAATAGGTACGTATATAAGTCATAGTTTTATTAAACCTGGCAGGTAAAAAATAATTACAATTATTTATAATAACTTCACTTCTAGACGACCTGTTATGCTGAAACCTATACCAGAATTTTAGTTACATCTCCAAGATAAGAAGAGTGATAATGCGATTGGGGTGGAGACTTTGCGCGATACTAGAATATAAATACAAACAGAAAAATAAAATAGACAAAAATAATAATAGTTATTTTGGCATCTATTGATATAAATACCCCTTTACCTAAAAATCTTCATTAACAGAAATTAGCCGATTACAATTTAATTATATATCTATATAAATAAAAATGAATGTTGCTAAGCGCATAACTCGAGAATGGCTCGACCGATTCGGCTTTTTTGTATATTCCTTAAAGTCCACGGTAGGTTTTTATAAAAAAAAAAATTAAAACTTAGTCATCACTCGGAAAACGTTACATTTATTTTACTACTAGCTGTGCCCGCAACTTCGTCCGCGTGGAATTTAACAAAAAAGTCATTGTTCAGTTCGCAGAGTTATAAAATAAAAAAATTCATAAAATAAAAGTAGCCTAACCTACGAGTACTTCTTATTATATCAGCTATCTGCCAGTGAAAGTCAAAATCCGTCCAGCCGTTTCAGAGATTAGCCGGAACAAACAGACAGACAGACAGACAAAAATTGTAAAAAATGTTATTTTGTTATATGAACCGTGTTTCAGAGATTAGCTGGAACAAACAGACAGACAAAAATTGTAAAAAATATTATTTTGGTATATGTACCATGTATACATCTATATGCATTTAGTAAAAAGCGGTTATTTTAATATTACAAACAGACACTCCAATTTTATTTGTTTGTATAGATTAACTATTGACAGAACGAAGTCTGTCCGGGCAGCTAGTATGTATAATAAAAATGCGATTTATCTTTAATTAAACTAAGTGATGTATAAAAAATATGTGAAATATAATTACGGTAATTCCTATTCGATTTTTTCAAACAACAACTTTCCAAAATTTTATTGACATGATTTAGATATTAGAGTATAAAATGGCAATTAATTTTGAGAAAATAATCTGTTACACGTGTAGCTTAAAGTAGTCATAATAAAAATAGTCATCATCATCATCGACATGAACACTTCAGCCTATCGCAGTCCACGGCTGGACATAGGCCTCCACAAGTTCGCGCCAAAAATGGCGTGAACTTATATGTTTTGCACATAGTCACCACGCTGGGCAGGCGGATTGGTGACCGCAGGGATGGCTTTGTCGCACCGAAGACCACACAGCAGATAATAAAAATAGTGTAATGTATTGATAACAAAGTGTCAGTACGTCCGTTTGTAAGAATTAGTCACAAAGTTTGCGAGATCGATTAAAAAGGTTTTTAAGTTACATAACCTGTATAACCTGAGGAAAACTTCTTATTCATATAGGAGACGGGTTTGACCTAAATCGACTACACAATGTACGAGGTTGTGGAGGTTTATGGATGTGGAGGTTGGTGGATTACTTTCCTACCGTGAGTAATGACGCCGCGTTGGCGCAACGGTTACAGCCATGGATTGTATCTGTTGCGCTGGCGGTTGCGGGTTCGATCCCCGCACATGACAAACATTTGTATTGGCCATACAGGTGTTTGCCGTGGTCTGGGTGTTTGTGCAGTCCTAGTGGGTCTCCCCACCGTGCCTCGGAGAGCACGTTAAGATCTGCGCTACGCTCTGATCCTTCTCCTACGTGGGGAAAGAGGCCTATGCCCATTAGTGGGATATTACAGGCTGAGGCGTGAGTAATGGTTTCGGTATTTGTGAAAACAACTGGGATAGACAACTTAACATATTGGAAGACAGAAGAGAGGACGTAAACTCAGACTGATAGCAAATACTTGTGCAAAGACGAACACAAAAGTCTGCACCGAGAGAGAATCCAACCCGCGATCATAAGGCGACTCACACCGCTACACCAGAATGATTATCCGGGAAAAATATCAAGGTACGACCCATGGTTACAGATTCTAACGCGTAACAAACTTTTAAACAATAGAATGAATTCACACACCTATGCCTTCTTTTGCGTACAATATCGTAATAGAATGAGTTTTGTATATCGTGACTCTTGATTTATTTAGTTGTATGCCTCACGGTCTAAGGTCCTCATGTGTGATGAAAGAAACATTATTACTATTAAAAGCTTTAAAACTGAACGTTGGCAAATATTTTGGCCAGTTGCCCAACACCTAAAGAAGACCAAGATTTACCATTAATTTACATATTACTTATAACTTATAAGTAAAACATATAGTAAAAGGACTTGTGATTATATTACAAGAATTATTTTTCAGCAAAATAGCGTATTTATCCATTCACACTACCAATTATAGATAAGATGGAAATATTTTTTATATCTTTTTTTTTATTGCCAATAACTTTTTGTAAATCAACGTCACTGTCAAACTGTTAATAAAGACTTAGTACGAAAAGTTATACTAAAATAAAATAGTGACGCAATATTATGTTCATCATTCATCATCATTACAGCCTATACAGTCCACTGCTGGACATAGGTCTCCACAAGTTAAAGCCAAAAATAACGTCGCCAAAAATATTATGTTCAGTTCCTATAAAATCCATCCACACCTTACTACAAATGCGACCATTGGGCTAGATGTTTGTTACGCAATGATGAAATAACGACTGAATGGATCTGGATAAAATTTGTCAGAGACGGATTGCAGTCTGGAATAATAGAAAGGTACCTTTTTTAGTCGGTGACCGTTTCTAATACTCATAGGGACTTTTCGTCATAACTCTACACCTAAAACGCAAAATACAGTCAGGCAATAATTCGTAACAAATATTCAGAATATAATCGCAACTATATTCAGATGATATGATATACTTCAGAATAATACATACAATTTTAAATTTTAAAATTGCAAAATGCGTCTCTGTCTCTCATCTACGAAATCTCACTCTATCTCATCATACGAAATTTTTCTTAACAATTTCCGGATTTCGCCACCACATTTTATCCATTCTGGTCGTAAAAGAATTTTTCACTTCGACATTTCTCTAGTTCTACGTAAAAAAAGAATTTTTTGATTCTTTGTTGCATAGTTATAACATAGTACACAGTTGTATCTTAGTATAATGTCTGTTCATAATAGTTGACAGAATAACATCGCACTCTTGGTCATAGGCTTCTTTATCCACGTAGGAGAAGGTTCGGAGAATAGTGTTATTAGTGACAAATAAGTCATTTTATTGCGTTACTGAACGTGAAAGGTACGAAATCGAGACAGGCGGTAAATATTTCAAATATGTAGACAATGAGTTGTTAGTATAGAATGTTACACATGAAAATAGGGCTGCTATAACACTAAAAGTCCGAGAATTAGCACTTATTTTAAAATAACCACGGGCCAAAGAGAATGGGTTATTTTTTTATTGCCAGTATGTAAAAGGACTAAACCCTATTAAGTGAAACAAATTTAAATAAATCATCCTTAAAAATTATTTCATTACTTTATACTTAACGGGTAGAACTTTTATGCACAATTACTGCTCTGCGTTTATATGAGTCGATAAAGTCTTTTTATATGGCCTAAACTATGACGTATTTATTTCATTAAAAGAGTACATTTCAAGATTTAAATTGTTTTTAATACCACACAGGCTAAAAGTTATTGCTATGGCCACACCCATAATTAGTGTTTTAGAAAGCTATTCAATTAACAGAAATTGTCTTAAAAAGTAAGTCAATTTTCAAGAATTCAGATGACGGCAACCCTAAGTGAAGGCAACATGGCGACTAGGCACGAGCTGCCACGTAAATAATTTTCGCGCCGTCGTGCCTAAGAAATCTATTTACGCACATAATTTGTGTAATTTACATTTTATTAATAATTTTATGTATATTTATTGTAGAGCGTTCTATTAATTTATATCGGAATCTGTGTTCCTTGAACGAAAATATTTTTTCTGGAAAACAAGGTTGTTTTTGTATCCTTATCTATACATATAATAAAATGGTAGGAAAGTCAAAACTGTTAATGGAATATGTTTTTAAAAGAATACTTGGGGTGTGATCTACAATCGATACCGAAGCCAAAAATATAGTTTTTAGAATTTTTGTCTGTATGTATGTCCGGGATAAACTCAAAAAGTGCTGCATGGACTTACTTCAAATTTGGCGGGAATATTATTAAGAAGTCGGGTCAACACACATAGGCTACATATTAATCACGCTATCACCTACGGGGAACAAGCAGTGAACCTTTATTTCTTCAACGAATTCTGTAACAACGTATAATCTAACGAGGCATATTTTAATGTTGTTCTTATTATGTTAATAACCGTGCTATAAGCAGCTATGATCTTAAAGTATTTCTTATATGGGGATTATTATGTCATGTTTAATTCCTCGACCTAAATGGGAAAAGAGGCCTATGCCCAGCAGTGAGATAATACAGGCTGAAACGTATGTCATGTCCGACAGAATCCCTTGATGTTTGCGAGTCGCTTTTAGTCATAATGTCGCACTTGCACCATTTGTATACTTTAAATGTTATCTTTGTATACTTTCTCTGAGTGTGGTATAAAGTGTCTCCTCTTTGGTATCTTTAACTGAGGTAGGGGCACAGCAGGAATGTCCTGCTCAAAATATGAAGCAGCCCGACTGGGGTAGTACCTCGACCTTACAGAAGATCACAGCTAAATAATACTGTTTTCAAGCAGTATTGTGTTCCTGTTCCAGCTCCTGGGGGGGATTGGGGATTAGGTCGGCAACGCGCTTGCGATGCTTCTGGTGTTGCAGGCGTCTATAAGCTACGGTAATCTCTTACCATCAGGTGAGCCGTGCGCTTGTTTGTCGACCTAGTGATATAAAAAAAAAAACAAAAAAAACTTTTCTATAATGTAGATTCTTAATTAGATCCGGTAGATGAAGCTGCCATCTGCTGCGCTGTTTGTTATATAATCTTTTTTTCGAGACTATTGTTTAGTTCGCTAATAGATAGAGAAAAAATTATGAACTAATTAGATTGAATACGAGTGAACTCTGTCTCTCATGATTTCGTTCGTATCAACTTAAAACGCTTAACTCATTGATCTTTACTCCCATATCATTAAATGTAGAGTGATTTTATAATCTTCTATGTTATTAAATGGATTTTTAACATTATTGAAATTTATTTGAAGAATAAAAATGTCATTCTAAGAAACAATTTTAGTTAAGTACATACTATAATTAGTGACATTCAGACCGCAATTGAAATGCAGGTAAATGATAAAAACTAATTCAATAATATAATTATATGGTTATTATTATTTTCTAAGGTTTTTATAACAACCGCATTTAAAACTTAGTACGCGCTAAATTAACGAGTAGACACGGCCTTGGGGGAAACTATTTCAAATATCTTATGAAGTGTTGCTATTATATTTATAGCACAGTGCTTAGTCAACTGCTTTGTATTAAAATCAAAATGGAAATGAAATTTATTCAAATAGGCTTCAAAACGATTAATCGTCATCCTACAAATTAAAATTTTTATTATAGATTCCGCAGAGAATAATTGGCAAGAAACTCCACTGTTACTCAGTTAAAAAAGTAAACTGTATTTAATACAAAATTTATAATATTGAAATTGCTTGCATGAAATACAGCGTCACTAAATCCACACATCTTTATCATTTATGTAAGTAATCCTGCACCGAATAATTAGCATTAGCTACTCATTTCTTTTTAATACACGTTTTTACAGTTCAGGCGTGTCTACTATCAATCATTCATTCTCTCATTATTTCGTTTGTCCATTTATTCGTTCATCAGTCATTAATTAATTAAGCTGTTTGTTTATTCAAGTATTTACTCATTCATTCATTAATTGAGACAATAGAACACTTGAATCAAAACGGCCAATTACAGGTTCAAATAAACATCGCTGAGCTAGTTATCTTATTTTTCATCTGCTTGGAGTTCAGAAAAAAGACTGTCAAATGAGGTAGGTAGTTAAAGAGCGTCAAACTACCTTACAGTTTCAAAATACGCGATGCAGAAACAATTAAAATATGGCTATCTTGGCTACCATAGTTAACGTAATAATAAAAGAAGAGATATATAATTACAAGGGATGTTATATATCAGCGCATAACTGCCCAAAAAGCTACGGCATATGTACGTTACTCTAATGTTTCTAAGCCTTATGTACAGTGTAGTTTGTATGTCTTAATAATATGAAATACCTGTTGTAATATAGTTGGCTGCTCTGCTTTTGACTTACCTGAAAAAGATAACAAAATCTTAGGAAAATATCAACGTTTACAGAATTATTCTTCTATTAAAATATCTTTAAAATAAATTACAAGTAACCATTAAATTAAAAATTAAAAAAAAAACCATACGCATTAAACATACGAAAATAAAAATTCCTTGCATCATTTTAAAAACGTACTGATGCTCCTCAAACTGCTGGATTGATTTTTACTGAACATAGCTTAGAACCGCAAATAAATTCGCTATCACATAAAAGAAGTAGCTTTGAGATCGGATCATCCGTTTAAGAGCATCGTACTACAGACATACAGACAGACATTGGCGTTAAACTCATAACACCTGTCTTTTTGCGTCTGAGTTAAATTGGCCAGCTAGCTTGCTTGGATGTTTGTATCTCAGAGTATAGACCAGACAGGTGTTCATTCTTGTCTGGGCTTTTATGACAGCGTTGTGAGTATTTTCTGACTTTTGACACTAGATCAACTTGGTACTCGGGAACTTGGGCCGTTGACTGGGGTAGTACCTCGACCTTACAGAAGACCACAGCTAAATAATACTGTTTCCAAGCCGTATTGTGTTCCTGTTGGTGAGTAAGGTGACCAGAGCTCCTGGGGGAGGATTGGGGATTGGGTCGGCAACGCGCTTGCGATGCTTCTGGTGTTGCAGGCGTCTATAAGCTACGGTAATCTCTTACCATCAGGTGAGCCGTACGCTTGTTTGCCGACAGTGATAAAAAAAAATAAAAAAGTAATCTGAGTACACACACATACATACATACATACATACATATAAACAAAGTATCGTGAAAATGACATCGTCGGATTTAACAAAAATGCTCATAAAGTAATAACTACTGAGACAATCTGAATTAAATTTTTATGGGACAAAATGGCTACAATTCCGCATCGAACAAAAAAGAATCACGTAAATCGGGTCAGAAAATCTCGGCGTCATCGGTGTACATACATAAAAAAATACCAACCGAACTGGTAACCTCCTCCTTTTTGGAGTCGTTTAATTACTGCAATGTTTCTATAGTTTAGCGCGTACATACATTTCGGCAACTCATTTAAATTCACATATAGATTCTATCTATATGTATATATAACAATTTCAAAATGCAATAATGAGTAAAATAAATAAATAATTTACCGACAATGGCAAGTGAAGTCGCGATGCGCGTACGCAGTTATGCAACCGCCCCGGTCACCTACTTCAGACCGTCGCGTCGCGTCGTGATAGGAATAACATTATTGTGTCAGGGAAAGTTAATATTTCAAATGTACATTTATCCTTATAGCACGAAATAGTCACGAGTTTAAACTTATTTACGTACTTAGTAACTTGTGTTTCGATACATGTCATATCATGTTCATGACATTCCTCGAGAAATGCATTACTTTGTTTATAAACTAGCGACCCGCCCCGGCTTCGCACGGTTGTATAAACTATCAGTGTTCCTCTACTATATTAGGTATGTATTATACATATAATTCTTCCCCTGGAATCACTCTACTAAGGAAACTTACTAAAGGAAACCGCATCAAAATCCGTTGCGTAGTTTTAAAGATCTAAGCATACAGACAGCGGGAAGCGACTTTGTTTTATACTATGTAATGATTATTATTGAAATTGGACCTTAGTAAATTATAGATAATATTGAAACTTTATCTGTATAAATTAAACTGTTTGGTCCCCGCGGGTTCTCTCGCGTTATTAGATTATGTCGATATTGTTTATATTGATTTTTTTTTATTAACAAATGTTTTAGTTGGAACGATTACAAAACATATGTCTTCGCTTTATATTCGTGTTGCGCCAGTTTGACCATTTATCTCAAACTCGCATATGGGTTGGTTACTAATTAGACAGCGACGAAATGTGTATGCTCTTTCTTTGCTGTAAAATCCTTTATCACCCTCACACGCTATATTAAGGAAAGGTTTAATTTTTTAGGACATGACACTGAATCCAACTTGCGTTTCTGTAGTAATAACTTGCTTTTATTGATTATTTGTCGCTCAAAAGCGTATAGTAATCCTTTTATTGAAAAAAAAAATCGAAACAAAAAATTCCTTTATTACTAAATTGATCAAACTCTGGAATTCCGTGCCCAATAATATCCGTCAAGCAGAGGCAATAAATATTTTTAAGAATCGTTTGCACAATGTGATCTATTGGTATATTGTTTCTATGTGTATGTTTGTATGTATCGTATGGTATATGAATATTATATTATAACTATGTTTAGTATTTTAAGTTAATTTCAATATCTGTAATAAACTTGCATTGTTGTGTATACAATCTTCCCGGCACGTTTTCCTAAACTTAGCGATAAGGCCGCCTTTACATATTTATTTGTTTGTGCCTAATGGTTCTAAATTGTATCTTTTGTTTGCGTGCAATAAAATTTTAATTCAAAAAAAAAAAAAAACAGCTATACTAATATTATAAAGCTAACGAATTTATTTTATTTGCTTGAACGCGCTAATCTCAGGAACTACTGTGCCGATTTTGAAAAATTCTTTCACTTTTAGATAGCCGATTTATCGAGGAAGACTTATAGGCTATATTATAATTTAGTACCTCTTTTTTTACTTAAATTAACGTGTGCAAAACCGCGGGGCACATCTAGTAGATAAATACCTACAAGTAAACTCCTTACGAAAGTAGACTGCCTCAAACAAAACCCGCACCTGGCATTTCCTATCCGAGATCAAACCAACAGACGAACAATAACACCTTGCCATATAAAACAAAATATTTATTTATCATAAATGTCTTACCTTAAGTTAATATCATTGAATAAACATTGACACCCTTTTAGAGTTAAAATAAAAAGTTACGTTCTTAGGGTAATATTAGTTATTCATTACATGGAAACCGTTCAAAGTTATTTTACGTTGCAATGTTGTGTAATATCGCGGTTTGATCCGCACTAAATTATTATTTTTTAATTAATATATTATACTTTATAACCGATCCCAAAAAAGGAGGATATTTTTTCCGTCTATATCGATTTTGATGATAATTTTTTATACGAATGTGTTCGTCAGCGGTCCGATTTAAATTTGATCGAACTCTGACGAGATCTTGTGAGGATGGATGGTTGAACTTTTGTAATACTCTTTTATGCCAAAACTACTAAACTTATTATAGCAAAACTTGGTACGGAAATAACTGGAAAAACAGTATAACACATAGGCAACACAACATATGGGCAACACATGCTATATTCCATATATCATGCAGATGAATCAGCGAGGCGTTGCTGGTACTATCACTTCCCACTGCTGGGCATAGGCCTCTCTCCGTGTAGGAGAAAGATCGGAGCTTAATCCACCACGCTGGTTCACTGCGAAATGGCGACTAGTATCGTATAAATCTCAAAATTAATTTACTAAATACTGTTACTTAAAATAATTACATAGCAGACACTTCAAGTTCATTTATTTATTAATAAATAATATACAATGTATTAACGGTAATGCAAATGGGAGCGACCGAGCCGTACCGAACGACTTAAGGCCGACAACATCGAAATTTTCTGATGAAATAATAACAACGCATTGCGAGCGAACGAGTTTGACTATCTGTTACTTTCGTACATTGGCAAAAGTTTATATATATATATATATATATATATATATATATATATATATATATATATATATATATATATATATATATATATGTATATGCTCTTTTATTTACCCCAACCTCCCACATCAACATAATATGTCATCTCATCTTCATTTCAACATATACTGTTATTAATTAAAAAAACTCGTTAGGGAAACAACAAAAATTATAATTGTAACAAAGACAACACCAAACCGCCTGTCCACCGTGGTGACTATAGGCAACACACATGACACATTCACGCCATTTTTGCCGCGAACTTGGGGAGGCCTATGTCCAGCAGTGGACTGCGATAAGCTGAAGTGGTAATTATGATCAGCGATAAACAAAGAGAAATATAAAATATATAGGCAGCAGTGTTATTGCTAGAAGACATATCATAAATAGTATGTTACGTACAAAGGCGATCTTATGACTAGAAGTCCTTACCAAAGTTACGTGTGTAACGAGAACTCGAAGTAATAAGAATAACTGTAAAAATTAAGCGTACCGAATAAAATATTTGTATTGTGTATTTAACTGAGGTAGGGCACAGCAGGATATTTCCTGCTCTAAATACGGAGTATCCCGACTGGGGTAGTACCTCGATCTTACAGAACACAGCTAAATTATACTCTTTTCAAGCAGTGTTGTGTTCCTGTTGCTGAGTAAGGTGACCAGAGCTCCTGGGGGGAAATTGGAAATAGGGTCGGCAACGCGCTTGGGATGCTTTGGTGTTGCAGATGTCTATAAGCAATAGTAATCACCATCAGGTGAGCCGTACGCTTGTTGCCGACCTAGTTATATAAAAAAAGTAAGAATACTTTTTAAGAATATTTTCTTTTATATTGTATGTGGGTGTAAGATATACATGTGCTATGTAAATTAGATTTTAATACACACATCACACAAAGATAAAAACAATCGATGTATTTAGCGACAATCGCTCTAGTATAGTGGTGCGTGTAGGCGCCTGAAACACTGACGGTATGCGGGATCGATTCCTGCTCGCGATGAATATTTGTTATAGTACAAATATTTCTTTCCAATTTGGACGTCTATCCTTGTGGGTTTCTCCACCGTTCTTTGGAGAGCACGTTAAGCTATCGGTCCCGGTTGTTATCATAAATACCTGATGGCGATTATTACTCATTATACATTTTAATGACAATCATGGATCGATCACGATCAGTTCTCGGTTTAGTAAAATATTCTTATATATTAAATTAAATCGGAAACAATTATGTTAAGTTCAATCTGGTCACGATCTACAAGACCTATCGTAAACGTAAACGAGAAATATCGTGTCAAAGAGTCATCAAACAAGCAGACACCATATGATACAGAAGAGTATTTAGTAAGCGTATACCTTATTATTTTATTTTATTTAAAATAAAATAAAATAAAATAAAATAAAATAATAAGGTGAGAATCCTTCTCAATAGTAAAATATAAAAACAAAAATAAATTTACTATCATAGCAACAAAAATCCCGATAATAAATTATCGTGATTAATAAAATGAACAATTAAATAAATAAATAATCGCTTCACAGCCAAGAATGAACAATTATATTTTTTTCGTCTATTCACATTTCAAACTCGTAAATCATACATAATAGATACAAATGTTTAACAAATAATAAAGTAATAAAAATTGAATATAATGTACTATTAATAAATTGTCTACACTAATATTATAAAGCTGAAGTTGTAAGTTTGTTTGAACACACTGATATCAGGAAGAACTGATTCGCATTGAAAAATTATTATTGCGCTCGATAGTCAATTTAACAAGGAAGGCTATATATATGGTATGTAATATGTTAGTACGTTTTTCCTAATTAATGCTGACAAAAGCGCGGGACACAGCTAGTATATCAATACAAATAAATAAAATTGGAGTGTCTGTTTGTAATATTAAAATAACCGGTTTTTTTCCAAATTTTTGTCTGTCTGTCTGTCTGTTTGTCTGTCTGTTCCGGCTAATCTCTGAAAGGGCTAGACTGATTTTGAAAGGACTTTCGTTGTCAGATAGCAGATGTAATAAGGCGTAACTTAGGCTACTTTTATTTTAGAAATTCATTTATTTTGTGACTGCGCGACCTGAACAATAACTTTTTTGTTCAATTCAACGCGCACGAAGTCGACACAGCTAGTAATAAAATATATATTAAACGTTTGTCAACTTTTTGTAGCCGTGTTTAAAGTCGTATAATAATAACTGATTTATATCAAGTTTGTTAGGCTGACAGACAGGCGCTAACGATACAAACAAAAATCTAATATATAAAATTCTCGTGTCGCGGTGTTTGTAGTTAAAATCCTCCGAAACGGCTTGACCGATTTTCATGAAATTTTGTGTGCATATTAGGTAGGTCTGAGAATCAAACAACATTTAATTTTCATCCCCCTAAATATTAAGGGTAGTCCACCCCTAATTTTTTTTTAATTTTTAGATAAATTATTTATTTTTTATTTTATTATGATTTGGCGTTGAAAAATACATACAGCCCTAAATTTTTCCTCTTCTACCACCAACCCCTATTTTTAAATAGCGTTTAGCGGCAAGACAACGTTTGCTGTGTCAGCTAGTTAAAATATATATTTGGTGTGTCAAAGAACTCGATCTATCATTCTTAGAGAATAGTATTGCTTAAATATAATTCAATGCATTTTTAAATCTATGTAAAAAAGAATATTGAGCTATACTATAACATTGTAAAAACATTATACGAACCTTCCTTGTATGTAAGTACGAAAACTATTACGAATACCGATGTAATTACTCTTTGCTGTATTAAGATTATTTTAATTCTGAAACCGCCTATCAGACCGTAGCGACTTTTTAAGGCAATTTTTAACGACGCGTCGGCTCAACGGTCAGAGCACTGATCGATGTATGTTGCTCTGAAGCACAGAACAAATATTTGTACAGGCCATACAGGCTGTCGTGTCTGGGCGTTTGTACTTGAGTATTGTGTGTGTTTCCGGGACTTCGACTACAAGAGAATACCCTAGTTTGGGGCCGTCAAAGGCATTATTTAAAAAAAAAATAACTAAATATAGATAAAGAACAATCAAAACATAATCTTGAAAATAAAATTGTTCGTCAACAATTAATACGAAACTATTTATCTAATCAACATTGTATATTCAAATTATTTTTGTTATACAAAAAAATTACACTACCATTAACATACACATACATACAACCATAAATACGTACACAAACTAAGACCGACCTAACCTTGTTACGCGTATCATATCCAACGGTACACAGTATAGAATTACTTACGCAAATTAGAGCATGAACTTAAATCTAATGTTTATGACTGCTGATATTAGCTAAAGATCTTGTTAACTATCTCTGATTTTACTTGGCGATAGATTTGACACAATTCTTATAATCCATACTAATATTATAAAGCTGAAGAGTTTGTATGTTTGTTTGTTTGTTTGAAAGCGCTAATCTCAGGAACTACTGGTCCGATTTGAAAAATTATTTCAGCGTTAGATAGCCCATTTATCGGGGAAGTCTACACGCTATATATCATCACTCTAAGACCAATATAAGCGGACCACCAATATTTCAAAATCGGTTTTTTATTTTCCTTTTCAGAGCTTCCGCTGCGTGCGCTACAGTCGTAAACATCATCTATGACAGAATTGTTCCTATTCCATGCGGACGAAGTCGCAGGCAGATGCTAGTTTTATGTTAAAATTCTATTCATTTTAAAGTAAGTAAGAAAAAGATTGAGTTGATTATCCTTTGTACTAAAAATCAAAATCAAAAACAAAATCAAAAACAACTTTATTCAAATAGGCCCCATGAGCACTTTCGAATCGTCATTTTACAAATTAAAACTTTAAAAATGATTATTATTTTTGTACAAGTAAAGCTACCACCGATTCGAAATGAAGATCCTGCAGAGAAGAATCGGCAAGAAACTCCGTAGTTACTCTTTTGAAAAATAATATATAAACTGTGTTTTAGTACAAAATTAGTAATATCTTGCTTCATGCAACTGCGTCACTAAGTCCAAATGTCTTTATCAACTACTAGCCAACTCGTGCCCACTTCGTTGGGCGTTAATTATTATTATATTAACCGTATTTCATATACGGCGTCAGTCATTAATAAAAGTGAGCTAAACTGTATTAAATCACCCTGTAACATCACATTTCTATGCTTTCTCCATGTAATCGACAATGCTGCCCCACTGTAAAGTGGATATTTTCCTACCCTGAGTAACGGTACACGTACTCTTAAGAGCGAAAAGGTAGTTATTGCGAGGTAATTTTTATTTTTGTTTTATTCAAGTATGAACATATTATATTATACGTCTAATTAAACTTTTAAATTAGCATCTAAAACATTTTTCAAACATCTATTAAATGAATCAATCGCTCAGACCAAATATAAAATCATCATATCAAAAATTTCGATCTAGCGAGTACATTGTTCCATAGCTTAATTGACTAGAGCACCAACACGGTCAGTCGGAGATGCAGGTTCGATTCCCGCTGGAACGGTCGATTTTTAATATGATTTAAAAAATGTTTAGAATCAATCTCGTCTGTCTGTCCCTATGTATGCTTAAAATCTTTGGAACTACGCAACGGATTTTGATGCGGTTTTTTAAATAGATAGTGATTCAAGAGCAAGGTTTATATGTAGGGTTGCCAACTGTTGAAAGGACCAACCCGGGAGACTTTGGGGAAAGAAAAACTCAATTAATTTTTAAATTTATATTTATTTTGCTTTCTAGCAGCATCTAATATTTTACGGTTTTTCATTACAAAATCGTAAAAGTTTTAACATGTAAAATCGAAGTTTGTGAGTACTTGTAATTCTGATTTTATTAAAGAAATACTCATTCGGTTTCTTTCCTTGCTCCATGCTTGTTCCATTATGCTGAATATACGTTCGCAAGAAGCATTAGAGATAGGAATGGAAAGAACAAACGTGACCATTTATTATCAATTCAGAACAAGGATTTCTATCTTTCGATATAGTAAAGAAGTCAACCCAGCGTAGGATGCGTATAATTTTTAGAAAAACAGGAAAAATTATTCTTCCCCGGGAGGTCGGGAGATTAACTATTATTTCCGGAGTCTCCCGGGCGATCCGGGAGGGTTGGGAACCCTATTTATATGTACAATACAAACATAATATGGCAGAGAAACGCTGATAATTTTAGAGGTTTCTAACGTATCTTTTGTTGTTGATTGTATCAGGATTGCACCCGTGCTAAGCCGGGGCGGGTTGCTTTTTTTTATGTCACTAGGTCGGCAAATAAGCGTACGGCTCACCTGATGGTAAGCGATTACCGTAGTTTATAGACGCCTGCAACACCAGAAGCATCGCGAGCGCGTTGCCGACCCAATCCCCAATCCCCCCAGGAGCTCTGGTCACCTTACTTACCAACAGGGACACAATACTGCTTGAAAACAGTATTATTTTGCTGTGATCTTCTGTAAGGTCGAGGTACTACCCCAGTCGGGCTGCTCCATATTTAATAAATTGCTAGTCTTTTTATAAAAATATATAAAATCTCTAACCACATACTATAGTATATAACGCTTATTATATATTTTAATGTCTAGATTTTTATCTAGTGCGATTTTATCTTGACATTACGCTACTGTCACTGATTAAGACATTTCGCAACTACTACAAAAACTACGTTTTAGACATAAAAGGGAACGACCGTACGTGCGCGACTCTAATAACTGCATTAATAAAACGTCAGGACGAATCTGTTTGTCTCGAGATAAAATAACTATTTTACACACTACTCACTACTTACAAGACTATACACATCATTACGCTAACATAATTCTTCTTAATATAAAACTTTGAAACGCATCAGAACATTTACAAAGCACGGTTCAAAAAATTGAATAATAAATAATAAATATAATAATAAATAAATAAACGCTTCAACGGCCTCCAATGGGATTTTCTCCTGTGTCGGGGTCCGGAAACACACACGATACATAAGCACAAACGCCCAAACCACGACAAACATCTACATGGCCAATACAAATATCTGTCGTGAGCGGGGATCGAACCCGAGACCGCCAGCGCAACAGTCAGTACTGTGACCGCTGCCTCAACGCGTCGTCCTTGAACGTCATCGTGAATAATTAATTAATATATATATAACTATGTTAATGTATTTTATTTAAGTAACTTATTTGTGTAGATTTACATAATAAATTCCCTACAAAAATTTAGATAATAAATATTTATTGTAAAAAGCTGCGATAGGTGATACCCACTGAGTGCTACATAAAATACGACGATACGATTCCGTCTGCAGCGGTGCACCTCATTGCTTTGCATAATTCTCTTTCTCCATGTAGCAGAAGGACCGGACCTTACTCCACCGCGCTGCTCCAGCGCGGGTTGGCGGATATGTTACATATAAATGATTTTAATTAATCATACCTCTCTAAATTCCAATTTAATTATTTTCTTGTAAACTGTCCATTTATATTAATAAACTTGGCCTAACCTCGTCTGTACAAGGAACATTAGCCGTATTTGTAATGTGAAAAAATTGATACTATATCACATATCATATTTAATTCATGTCGATATTAATATACCGTTCTAGGTAAAATATATACTTGGCGTTTCATAGCAATGCCAGTGGTAAAAATTGTTATATTGTAAGCTTAATACTACATGTCTATAATCATTTTGTCTCTTTCTAATACGTGTACGTAAATTTATATTAGAGAAGGACTACTATAATAATTGTAAATACAAAATTGTATAAAAAATCGATTACAATTTACATCGACAGGTACATTACATATAATGAGGTACAACTCTAATACTACTCTTCCTACCACGCTCAAGTTTAAATGGTACCACATGACAATTACCAGTTATTGAAAAAAAAAGAACGATCAAGATCAGTAAATCAGTACAGCAAAAGTTATGGGGTTTTAAAGTTACACATTTAAAAAAACAGTCGAATTGAGAACCTGCTCCTTTTGAAGTCTATTAAAATTGATACGCCAAATCAGGGGTTCCAAAACTTATTTTGTCTACTGCCCACTTAGATAATAAATTATTTTATAGTTGAGCAATTTTTTAATGAATATTAGTTGATGTTCAAAAGTTGTAGTCGAGAGTCTTTATAGATTAAATGACAAATCACCCCCCAAGTCTCTACACAACGGCACCATTTTTTTAGGTCTCTCCTTTAGTACTGCAGCGCCCACAAGGGGGCGTTATCGCCAACTTTGGGCAACACTGCGCTAAATGATCTTTAAGAAATTAACATCTAAAATAAAACTATTAAACCTAATTTCATTCACATCTAAAACAAGCGTGAGTTGATTTTCAAAAGACCATCGTAGTCAGACGAAAAATTTAATTATTATTTTTTTGATTGAACATACGCTTCTTCTGAGTATACAATTAATTTTATTCATTTTAAACCAAGGGTAATATAATTTAAATTAATTAAATGTAATTTTAAGATCGTGCTTATTTTTCGTGGCAATTTTGAAAAAAAATGATATAACGTGTATTTTTTAAACCTATATTAATATTTTTACACATATTACACTACAGTGTAACGGTAGGACAAAACCTCGACCACGTCAGTAACTCCTGCCTTTAAATGTCACGTGGTGAGACAGTTTTTTATTTCGTTCACCGAAAGCTTCCTGCTCCGCCAAGCGGATCACTTGTTATCATCGATGATAAAGAGCCGACAAACAACAGAAATGGCATTTAATTCTTCTGCTTGGTAAAACTAAACTAATATTATAAGGAGATGACACAGTGACAGGCATTTTCGAGTAGGGCACATGAGGAAATATCCTGTTCAAAAATCTGGAGAAGTTCCTCAACTTTACAGAAAATCACAGCTAAGTTTGTCAGAGCTTCTGATCAGGGTCCGTGGAAGGGATGGCAACTCGCTTGCAATGCTTCTGGTGTTGAAGGCGTTTAGAGGTTAGATAACCGCTTCCTATCAGGTGAGCCGTAAGCTTGCGGCCTGGTCGTATAAAAGAAAAAAAAAAGAATAGAAGAAAACAGTACAGCCAACATCGGGTAATCGAAGCGGGCGAAGCGTTATAAATTTATAGATCCGTAAAAATAAATAAATGTTTCTAAATATAGCAATGGCATTAATCATTTTAATATAATGTCTCGACTTATAGACAACTCGATAATCTTGACATAATTACTTTAACGTATTTTTATGTACAAAAATAAAAACAGATTTTAGGTGTTTTTTTTTTTTTGACATTACTTTAATTCAAACCTTGACCATTATAACACACTGACTTAAACTGTTTTGGACTTATAAAACCTGTATTTAGTAAACCTGAGTAAACCTGATTTTTACTCGTAAAAAACTTAAATTTTGTAATTCTTTGACAAGTTATTACTATCTATACAAATAAATAAAATTGTAGTGTCTGTTTTTAATATTAAAATAACCGTTTTTTACTAAATGCATATGGATATACACGGTACAAATATACCAAAATAACATTTTTTACAATTTTTGTCTGTCTGTTTGTTCCGGCTAATCTCTGAAACGGCTGGACCGATTTTTCCGGGATTTTTACTGACGCAGGCTAATTTAACGATAAAAAGAATCAAACTATATTTTTTTTTGTTGAAATTAAAATTAAAGAATTCTGACTTTTTGAAACCATAATGCATACTTATGCTTTATTATCATTCATGCTTATTTACAGAACGAGTCGTATGAATGCCCTAATAAAGCTAGAACGTAGGAGTCCTCCCGTGACCATGGTTACTGTAAAGTATCGTTAGCGCAGCGGTAATAGCACTGGCTGTTGCGCTGGCGGTTGCGGGTTCGATTCCCGCTCACGACAGACATTTGTATCGGCCATATAGATGATAGGGCGTTGTGTTTGTGTATTGTGTGTGTTTTCAGACCCCCAACACAGAAGAAAATCCTACTGGGGGATCCGTTGAGCGTGAAGCGTTTATTAATTCTTATTCTTAATTCGTATATTCGAAACGTCGGGCACCTAAAAAACGTAATAAACCACGATAAAATCCGAAATAGTTGTCTCATTGTAATGAGTGAAATTCGTGTAAACATTAGAAAACAATACTGGAACGCAGTTTATCTGTTGCAAATGTTTTGGGTGTACACGTTTTTTTCGAATAGCTGAAATTTAGTGCATTCGTTAATAATTTTACCATCTCTTTTTAACCGACTTCAAAAAAGGCGGAGGTTACTCAATTCGACCCTCTTAAATATATATATATATCTATAAACTTTCGGAGTAATCTTTGAGAATGCGTATTTACTTGACTATTTTGTTCGTCTACCTACGTTGTATTACTTGTCGATGTAATTGAAGACGGGTTTTTTCGTTTGCCTGCAAACACAATTATTACATACTTTGACGCACTGGTACTTACGAAACTGAAGGCTAATCTTACGTAATGGTCGAATTTTTGAAATTATTAAAAACGGAAATACTTGTGTTTTATTAACGAGAAATGAATAGTTAATTGTATTCAATACGAAATATCTAGCTTTTAAAGAAGTAGAACGAATTTCAAATTGAACGATATAAATGTAATTAAATTTGTTAAAATACCTATATCTATATAAATAAAAATGAATGTTACTAAGCGCACAACTCGAGAATGGCTCGACCAATTCGGCTAATTTAATTTTTTTGTATGATTCTTAAGTTCCACGGAAGGTTTTATACTAAAAAATAATAATTTATTTTTAATTAAAAAAAATTTTTACTATTAACTTTTGACAGGACGAAGTCTGTTCGAGCAGCTAGTTATAGATAAAATTGTTAAAAATGATTATAAATAATATTGTTAATGTTTAAGCATCTACAAATTTAAGTTATCGCAATTTATGGATGCGATATGGATTTAATTAACGTTTATCGTGAACTCACACTATTGTGTCTTTATTTATATAAAAACTAGCTGTGCCCACGACTTCGTCCGCGTGGTATTTAACAAAAAAAGTTATTGTTCAGTTCGCAGAGTTTTAAAATAAATACGTTTCTAAAATAAAAGTAGCTTAAGTTACTCCTTATTACGTCAGATAGATAGCTGTGAAAGTGCCGTCAAAATCGGTCCAGCCGTTTCAGACATTAGCCGGAACAAACAGACAGACCGACTGACAGAAAGACAAAAATTATAAAAAATGATATTTTATACCGTGTATACAACCATATGCATTTACTAAAAATCGGTTATTTAATATTACAAACAGACACTCATATTTTATTTCTTTATATTTATAAGATAAAATATAATAAAAATAAAACTAATTTACTCAACTTTACACAAACTTACGAGCAATGACAAATTGAAATTTAAGTACACACATGTCATTTGTCATTACTTATTTGACACGAAGGGGGGAAAGAAATTTAGAAAACATACACAATAGAGGAGTAGTTTTGAGAGGGTATGTTTGTATAACATTTTTGGTGACTTTCTTAAACTTAGTACGAAAATGGGTCAACAGTAGTTTACAAAAAAATGGAATTACATTAGTCAGTCTCAAATATGGAATTTGATTATTAAGACAAATTATAATACCCTTAGAATTTTATTGTATAAGTAAATACATAAGTGAAAACACATATACTTAATTAAGTTATGCAGTCGATAAGGTAATTTAAAAATATTTACATATATTTAAACATCTCTGAGTTCCTTAATACCTTTAAAAGGTAAAAGGAATTCCTAAGATAGGTCCTGTTACGCAAGGACTAGACTTGAAACTAGAACTAGACTAGATGCTAAAACAAATTCCTATACAACAGTTTTTTCTAAATATTATGTAAAAATACAGATAATAGAGATAGAAAGTGACAAGGAATTATAAAAAAAATCCTAAGAAATATTAACCTAATTTACTTGAAATTTAAGAAGAAATAGGTGTATTAATATGAATCATAACATTTTTAAACAATGAAAAAATGTACTAGTACACTTTTGCATCCAAAGATCACAAAATTAACCTTAGAAATAATTTTCACGTTTGCCCATCCGTCAAAATATCACAGAGATTATGGACACGTTAATAGCTAAATGTTTGAAATTTTAATATAATAAAAGTTACAGCGGCTTATATCTATAACCGTAACCTAAAATATTCTATCCCAACAAATAACAAAGAAAACTTCAAATGTATATAAAGGGGGGGGGGGATCTTAATCGTATGACAGTAAACAATGTTCTCTTTGAATTAGACTTAGATTTTCTAGCTAATTCAACCGATTCGTGTATATGTTTCTCTATGTATGTATGAATGTATGTATATTTTTATTTTAGTAAGCAGAGACATTACTATTGACAAAAGAAACAGATTCAAATCGAAAAGTATTTATTTTAATTTTAATCTAATTATAAATGACCAGTTACTTACCATATCAAGGAGATTGTATATGTTGTTTAATTAATCGTTAAGAACATGAGATATGAAGTCTATTAATTAAACAAACATCATTTACATATTTAATTATATTTAAGCAATACGTTATACATTTGTATTAAAAATAAATTATTGTAAGTGTTGAAGGCGTTACAGTTTTTTTTTTTTTTTTGATATGTTGTCAGATATTCTATCCCAAGGGAATCATTTTTGTCGTGTATAAATAATATACAAATAAACCCTTCACAGTCAACTAATCATTGTAGGATGTAAATTCTGTAAGGGGTTAGGATTCACATTACGGCAGAAATGCATCCATCCAGGTCACGATCTAAATTTATTTTCTTTATATGGATGTAGTCAATGTCAAATAATTGTGTTTGCTCACAAACGAAAAAAAACCGACTTCAATTACATCGACAAGTAATACAACATAGATCGACGAAAAAATAGTCAAGCAACTACGCGTTATCAAAGATTACTCAAAAAGTAGTTATCAGATCTCAATAAAATTTATATGTGACCACATGATAAATATCAGCTTTCGATTAAATTAAAAATTATCAAAATCGGTACACCCAGTAAAAAGTTATTGCGGATTTTCGAGAGTTTCCCTCGATTTATCTGGGATTCCATCATCAGATCCTGGTTTCCTTATCATGGTACCAAACCTGGGATATCCCCTTTCCAACAAAAAAAGAATTATCAAAATCGGTACATCCAGTAGAAAGTTATGCGGTATAATACAACGTAGGTCGACGAAAAAAGCGTCAAGTAAAACCGCATTATTATATATAACTCGAAAAGTAGTTGTTAGATCTCAAATAAATTTAAATGGGACCAATTGGCACACACCACCTTTCGATTAAAACAAAATTTGTCGAAATCGGTCTACCCGGTCAAAAGTTCTGAGGTAACATACATAAAAAAAAAAAAAAAAAAAAAAATACAGTCGAATTGAGAACCTCCTCCTTTTTTGGAAGTCGGTTAAAAATATATGTGCAAATTTAATTTTAATGCATGTCATGTAGATAAACAAAATATGTTTCAATTTCTTCGATAAATTAATTGAAATAAATGCTCTAATTTTTATTAAACATTTGATAATGTGTATTACACGTTAAATATTAAAAAATTAGAATGAATAACGGATGCCATGTTCAATGTCAAGAAATGTTAAGTAAAAGCTATCGCGTTTGTATGTAATTCAACCTTAAATTAATTTTCTATGTGCCCATTAAAAAAATCATTAAATCAGTATTTGAAGTAATATAAAATATATCAGTACGAGAACATAACATTTTTTAATTTTTTTTGAAATATATTGAGTAAAGGATTAAGTCTCTACAACGGTGTACTCTCTTGTCCCAATTAAAAAAAAAAAAACGTACGAAAAAAAAATCGTCGACAATGACATTTCATCAACGCAACGAAATGTCGCCTCTGTGTATTTTTAACACTACATACAGGTAGTGTATAGTATCAATGATTACTCGGGAACTTTCAATAATAATCGACGCGTATAAAAGACCTAGCCGGCAGGAGTACAGCATTCAGTAGCTCTCGAGTAGTCTGACAAAGAAGTTCACGATGAGATTTCTGGTGAGATACCATCTTATCAGTACCACTTATCATATAATAAACGATAAACGAACCTTTTAAAAAATCGTTTATTTTATGATAACTTTATAAAGAACCAATTATTTTTAAGCTGTTACAGATGTTTGACAATTAGTGCAATATGGCGGGACATTTAAATTTTATGGATTTTATTGACGATTAATTAATTAAAATTAATAATTCTCTTGTCATTAAAACTGCACTGAATTGTTAAATATCAATAACAGATAAGTAATTTAGATTTATTTTTTTAATTATTTTTGTGTATTTCTTTTAATATTTCATATTTTTTATCTGTTAGACTTCCGCTTTACTTTAATAGACATGTCAGTTCATTTTGTAATGTACCTATTAGTAATACATGATCTCAATATGTAATTTATATGTTAAGTACATTCTTCAATCTTGTTTTACAATTTTTTGTTCCGCGGTTTTCAATACTTTTAACGTTATGTTATTTACAGAGCTAAAGCCTCAAGATTTTTTTTTCTATGTCAATTGATAATTTTTTTAATAATTTTCATCCCC
Source organism: Melitaea cinxia (assembly GCF_905220565.1). Taxonomy (NCBI): domain Eukaryota; kingdom Metazoa; phylum Arthropoda; class Insecta; order Lepidoptera; family Nymphalidae; genus Melitaea; species Melitaea cinxia. The sequence continues at coordinate 6,351,656 of NC_059422.1, forward strand.
TTAAAACTCAAATTATCACACAGCATATTTAAAAGAATTTTCAAATATATACTAAAACTATGATTTATATATAAAAAGGACAATGTTAAGAGTAACTATTACCAAAATTAAGGGCCAGTTTCATCGGTTCTCGATAACGCTATTCGACGGATGGTGGTATCCAACAGATAAAAGTTCATCATGAATTTTGCTTTTTCACCATCAAATTTCGATTTATTTATAGAATATTTCTGTTCATAAATATGAATCTCGACCTTGTAGTTAATTGATTGAGGTGAGAAAGGTCCTAATAGCCTATTCTACCTCCGGCTGTTAACGTCTATTCGTAACTTATATGCAGGGTAAAATTTATCCACAACTGATGGTACAGGCCCTAAAAGTTACAAAAATCCACCCGTCCTCATAAACAATATATTTTATTACATTGGTATGATTCATTATTGCAATTGTATAAACTTTATATAGAGTACGAAATACCAGGTAGAAATTGTAAGGGGGTCGCGCACGCGCTCTGCATACTAGTTGGTGGTCAAGGGCAAAGATTATTCAAGAGACATAGTCATTAAAATTATGCAATAGATTTTCGTTCTTGTAATACATAAGAAGATATCTCAAAACAGGCTAATTTTTTGTTCAATTAATATTTTCTTTCATTATTTCAATGTAATATCAGTTAATGTACTATTAATTATGCCATGCTAATTAATTATTTGATTTGTCAGAAATGCCAAAAACACCTGATCCTGTTTTACAACTTAAATTTGAGATATATCAATCCACCCAAAGTAGCTTTTGTATGCCCTTCACAGATAGTAATATTTTACTTACAGACAATTACATATATTTTAATTATCAATAAAATCTTATAAGCGATCATTATGACAAACGCGTAGCCTTAACGACACATGAAACCATATTAGAATCATTTCATAAGGCCAGAAGTCGATATGGGTTTACAAAATATGCGCAAGGTCGTTCTACGAATAACTCGAGAACATTGTGGCGGTATATTTAGGACGTGACTTCGAAACTTCCTAATATGCTATACTATAGATTTTTCGGACAAAAACTAATTACTTGTTTCTTAAAACTATTACATATTTGGTTAGCTATGATATTATTATCAATATGTCTATGTATATTTCCCTATCCTCGTTTTCTTCTAATCAATACTTATCTGTTAGTAAGATAAAATTGAAATTAAAAGAATAGGATTATAAGAAAAAACAATTTATATTAAACAATTATTAAAAAATAATATAATGATGACAATGATTCCTCAGTAAAACTTTAACGAGTATATCCTTGTTCTCCCAACAGATCGCTTTCGTTGCCATCCTGGGCTATGCTTCGGCTAGCGCCATCCTCGCCCCCCTCGTGTACGGCGCCAACCCCGGCGACGTCCAGGCCGCTGCCATCGACGCGACCGTTGCCGCTCGGGACACCGTCCGCGCCATCGGGGAGGGTCAGGCCCGCGCCGCTGAAGCCGTGATCCAGCACAACACCGAGGCAGTCCGCCAGGTTGCCGAAACCAACCGCAACCTCCACGAGAACGCTTACTGGGGTAGTTTAGCCGCTTCCCAGAACTACGTCGCCGCCGCTCAATCTCAGGCCGCCGCTCTTGATGGAGCCGCCGCTGCCGCACGCGCCTCATACGCCGCAGCCGGTTACCCATACGCCGGACTGGCTTACGGTGCCGTGCCTTACGCTGGCCTCGCCGCCTACAACGCGTACGGCCTCCCCGCTCTCCGCGCTTGGTAAATCACTTAAACAGCGATGCACCGTTCGGGAGTGCTCTCGACGATGTTTGAGGAAGCGTCCGAACGCGGCTAGCTGGCGATGGGAACGTCTGCGTTTAACGCAGGCGTTGTCACCCCAGCTAGTTTTCCGATAACCTCATGATATCAAAGGAACCCGATTGCTCAATGGAAAAACAACAACGGTCTCAAATTAACTCTCTTTGTACATAAGCGAATCTCAAGCCATCACTGCCAAAGTGTAAATAAACACATTACAACAAAATTGAATCTGTTTCATTATCCGCAAACACTGGACTACTTCATCCGGAATATTTCTAAATAAATTAATGCGAACATTTAATTTCTATTACTTTTATTACACATGGGACATGAAATAAGTACTGTAGCAATTATTCCTTGTTTTAACGCTAAAAAATAATTTTAACAGAAGCGACAATCAAAAAGAAGTCCTTAATATTGTTAAAATATAAGTACACCGTATACACAACATAATTATTAACCCAATACAAACAAAGCTTAAAACTGCTGAGCCTGCCTCTTCCTCTGATGCAGGAGAAAAGTAGAATAGAATTTTGCAATACAATAATATTCTCAAATGTAATTCAATTAATCATTACACACATTGTTTAACTACTACATCACTCAATTATAACTTTTCACAGCTGATTTTCTCTGCATTTCTTTAAGATTTTGATTGAATCAAAATTAACACCAACGCCTTGCAACAGACATAATTTTGATTTTGACTGACAGTTATCGTTATATTTTAAACACCCTTACTGAAATAATATTAGAAAAAAAAAATGATTTTTTTAACACTTGGTAAGTTTTATCTAAGTATTGTATTATATCTAATCAACTTTTTAACGGCATTAAATTTACTTTTAGTGTTCACATTGAGAGGTAATAAAACAATAATAAGCAACCATATTCAACAAACACACTTGGTAGCCTGATCCTTAAGATTGCAGTTTAATACCTACTTGGTAATATTCTTATTAATAATATTAAGTTCGAATGAAAAAAAAAGTGTCTAATAAAAAATTTGTCGGGGACGGGCTAACATTACACTGCGACTAATAGGAGCGGAGCAGCAGAAATACAAACAAAGCTTTCGTACGGATGAAACCGCGGGTGAAAGCTGGTGTATATTTCTTTTGGTATTAATTTGTGGCTTAAATAGATCGTTAAATTTTGTCATTTATTCCAGGTATGATAGCCATGTTGGTACAATACACATTGCAAGCGGCCATCAACGATAAACACGCATTCAACGAATATCCAAACGAAGAAATGTATTTACCTGTCGATTACGAATCAATCAATAAAATCCTCTACGATATACATTCAGATCCAAACCTCAGAAGCGGACAGAGAATAAAAGTAATAACATCACACGACACAAATAATAACAGAGATAAAAACGACAAAAATAAAAATAAAAAAAGGAAAGGAAAAGAGATCGAAAAATACGAGGACGTACAGAAGCTTGCGTTTCCATTCCTAGGATTATTCACATTGGGCAGTATTGTGTTCGAGTTGTATAAAACTTTCATAGGCTAGCAACTAGTGACATAAAAAGAGTCATTTTAAATTTTAATAAATAATGTAAAATTTAAACTATATAACAAAACGTATTTATAACAATTTGTGGCGGCATCTATCTCGCGACATACAAACTACGAGTAGACAAAACTGACGTATCCTACATCGCGATATCAAAGTTATCAGAGCGAATGAATATATATATAAGAAACCGAAAACCGTGGGGGCAGTAGCCCACCAGACACAACATCCGTCTGGTCGGAGGATCCTCCCTTTGCAATGGCGGATGTGGAACTCAATACAATTTAAAGCAAGTATCATAACATGAAGTATCTGCATCTCTCAAACATTTACAAATATCCATCTTAAGGAAAATTGTGATTGACATATAATAAAAACTATCTCAGAAACTGTCTTTTTATTAATTTTCTGAGTATTAGAATGTAAGGCGTAATTGCGGAATCTTTCAGAGAACGTGTAGTAATATATCCGAAGTAGAAGCGAATTTTAACCATTTATTTAATGGATAAACATCATTTTATATTTACTCAGTCTATAAAAACGCGAATGGGTTGATGTTGATGGAAAAAGTGACTGATCAGGGTAACTGATAGATAAAGGCGCGCTCACGGATAAGTAAAAATTAAACTAATAATTTTGCAACAATTCTTTATTACATAGTATTTTCACAAATTTATTATTTCATATATGAAACGATTATTTAAAAAGTTAGTAAAAATTTTCAGAATTTTTACCAAAATTAACAAAGGAATTTCATTTCGCGAGTTCTATAACGTCGTTAGTCTTTAGCGTTTTAAGTGACTTCAAAAAAAGAGGAGATTTTCAATTCGGCTGTATTTTGTATATCTGTTATCTCACAACTTCATACTAGCGATACCCAACTAGTCGTAGTTGTCATGTCGTCCCATGTAATCGAGATCTGACGAGATGTTTTTTACGACTACCTACATTGTATTACTTGTGGATTTGAATTGAAGTCGATTCTTTTTTCTTTTGCCAGCAAACAAATTATTATGAAACATATTTCAAGAATTTATTATAGAATTATTAGAAAATTTACTAAAATAGATTATTATGACTAAAAATTTTAAAAAATTTGAGCGTTTCTTTCTATGAACTTAGTATGAAATCATTAATATTTCAATTAAAATTTACACACAAAAGTTTTCATACTTATGTTTCTAATTATGTAGTTACATAAACATAATTCAATTTTAATTTGTCATTTTTAGATACGCAAAAAGCTTTACATAGGACCATGTTATGAGAAAGGCACACATTATAATATAGTGTGCCTATAATATAACCCTGAGGTAGACAATTTTCTGTCGACACCAAATAAATATATAAAACTATACTTTTACTATCAATCTTTGATTTAAAATAAATACTAAATCTTTTGCTAATATATATTATGTTACTAACGAGGCTTTTGATTCTCGGTAAGGTTATTTTTTTTTACATTTAATCAATATTTTCACTTTTATATATTTCATTTGTACTTACGTCATCATATATAGATAGCAATGCAATAAACTAAGTATTTGTTATTTAAATTTTTATATGTGTATGTTTAGCTGTATTTCTGTGTTTACTTTATTACTTGTAAAAAATGCGATCTTTTTAACTTTATACAATAATTATATTTTTACTTAATTTACAGTATTAGTTGTATCAATACAAACTGTAGTAACCGCAAACAGAGATACAAATATCAATGAAGACGAATCATATTACGATGACTACAACGTACAGCGTTACAACAGCGATGGTGATGACGATGTTCAAACAGCGCCTATTTCGGAAAACATACTACGATTTGATAATATGGATTATGATAAAATTTTCGGATCGTATCTTGCACTATCGCTATCCGAAGACCTCAATCGTATAATTGAAGAGTTACCCAAACAGCATATAAAGTTAAATCACAAGATTGATAAAGTGAATAAATCAAGAATAACTAAAGATTTGATAAATTCAATAATGTCGTCTTTGAAAGATTTTCTGATTTTACTTGACGAGGATACGTATAGAGCTAAATACTCATCAAAAAATAGTGTCTGAAACAATGTGACGTTTTATTTTTAGAATATAAGTGTATATCATAATTTTGTCTAAATATATTAAAAAGAAAATTAAAACACTAATAAATAAATATGAGTGTGTTATTTTCTTTCTAAAATAGCAATTGCCATGTGGTGTCAGCCGAGTAGAATAGCACCACCCCCTTTCTTCCTGCGGGGGTCGTAAAAGGCGACCGAGGGATATACCTGGCTCAAAATCATCAGGGTCCTGGAGAAGGAAAACTTCATTTAAAACCCGGAATGGGATCTCCGTCAAGCATTCGTGGCATAGCTCTAAAATGCGAAAGACTCCTGTAACCGTACTGGCTTCGCACTTATCGACTCGTCGTTCCTGTGGGCCTAGCCAGTGAGGTCGAGAGGGTGGCGCAGAGCTTAGGCAACTCTGCGTTTTCCTGAATAGTGTCCTAGGCAACACTGTGTCTTTCTGACACTGCCTTAATCGTCTGCAATAGACGGATTAAGGCCAGTGATGATAATAGCAAGTAATGGCCAGCTTCAATACTCTATCTATCTCCGAATTTGCTTACGGTATAATTTTAACGTAAGCTTCATGTAAATTGTGTCATAAACCTGTTGCTAGTAGGCAAAACCAGAGATATATAGATTATTGAAAACGGCCGTAAAGGATCAATATGTACATCCAATGTTATGATATAAACGCGGCTACAAGCAGCAGTAGTGACAGACGAACCAAATAAATGATTCATTTTAGTTATTTTATTTTTATCCTATCCTAAGAGCAAATGAAAGATATTTTTGTAAGGATCATATCACTACAGTATACTAATAGAAAGTAACTAAAGTTACTAGAACGAAGTTCCTTGGCTTGAGGAGGCTTGACATTTGGCTGGGCGACCGAACTGAACAAAATGTGATACTAAAAGCGTAAGAAAAATATATAACGGAAGTGACGTAATATCAGTCACGCGATTGTATAATATGACGTTTGTAAAACTAAAATATTACTAGTAAACTTTTTTTAAATATTTATTTAATTTTATACTGTCGACAAAAATAAATAAAGACACATGTATTTTTTATTTCACTTAATGGTTTGTATTATTATTATTATTTTGTTTGATTTATTTTATTTTACGGTATTTGTTATTTTTTAAAATACTAAATTTCTTAAATACTTTTATGTACTTAATTAAAAACTAATCAACAAAATTAAAAAAAATCAAGATCTAGAAAATACATATAAAATTCAACATTTTTGTTTTTCAAATTGTGTTGCTTCTCTATTATCCGAAGGAACTTCGTTCCTACCTGGTGTCCCATGACACCCCATAATTTTCTTTACATTTTGGTATTTTAAAATACGAGTATAATGATGGATTAATTGATTCATTCTGTACCATTCTATAGCTGGGCCTCGTTTTGAAAGGCTGAATCGTAGAATAATATGTTAAATTATGATTGAACGTGTAATCTTTTTCACTCGTTCTTTGTTTGAGTTGTTCGAGATGGCTGAAATACATAATATCTTGGAATATGCCTTTACTAGCCATATTTTACTTGTAGCGCGAGAAACTTATGTCGTTGTACAGAAGTTTTAGGTTATCACAATTCGCGCATTCCGATGCACTTTTCTGGAGAAGGTTTTTCGAAATGTATCTTTCTCATTTGTTTAAAATCATTGACATTAAATTTTCTAAAAAATTAATTAACATAATATAAGCTACTTCTACACGGAGAAAGAGATCTATGCCCAGCAGTGGGGTGTGACAGGCTGAATCGTAAAGTAAGAGAGCTTTCTCATCTGTGTTCTGGAATTTGTAATATGAAAAGAGAATATTTTCTTGATTGTCTTTGTATTACTGTTATACATTCATTCGTTTGGATAAATTAGTAATAGTACCAGAATGGCACATGTGAAATAAAATAGAGAATACGCGAAGAATAATATTTTTTAACCAAGATTTTAAATTAAATTTGATTCTTAACACATTGGTACACCTTCTAGGTATAATAACTAATGAAATAAATTTATGAATTAATCGGAATTTATTCAGTATTATTTATTCAACTTAAGTAAATTTAGTGCTGTGTGGCTACGGCACTAAAGAATTTAGCCACCCCCTCTCTTCCCGTGGGTGTCGTAAGAGGCGACTAAGGGATAACAAGGTTCCACAACCATCTTGGAACTTAAGAAGCCGACCGATAGCGGGATAACCATCCAACTGCTGGCTTTGAAATACACAGGCCGAAGACGGGCAACAGCGTCTTTGGTGCGACAAAGCCAGTAAGTACTGCGGTCACCAACCCGCCTGCCCAGCGTGGTGACTATGGGCAAAACACATGAGTTCACGTTATTTTTGATGTAAACTTGTGGAGGCCTATGTCCAGCAGTGGACTGTATAGGCTGTAATGATGAAGTAAATTTATTCATCTAGCCCCAGTGTCCCCACGTTAATAGAGGGAAACGTTATCCAAATACTACGATTTGTGTCGCTTTTATCTAAATCAATAATGTTTCAATCAAAACAAAACCTTGTAAAGTAGTTTCAATTTAAAATACAAACTTTCATAACATATAAATTAATAATTTCCAATCGAAAGTAGTAACTCAATCGTATTACAAGACGCCATGAGACCATGTCTCGTTTACTATTGATTCTCGGTAAGATTAATAAACAAAAAGGACTTACTTTACTGAAATCCATATTCCAATTCCTTCACATAGTTTTCATTATTGAAATAAACTGAAAGTTTATTCGCTTACTATATATATGTTTGTACTTTTAGACTTTTACTATCAACATATACCTAACGTAGTTACATAATTTATCTAATATATAAAAACGAATGTTTGTCTGTATGTTCTTTATAGAATCGTCAAGTATGCGTTCTGTTATAGCTAGCACATGCACCCCTTTGCGCTGTGGTGCAAGCCTTAGATGCTGCATCAGCATTTTGTCTCCAAAGAAGCAGTAGGGACGGGACCTCGCAGTCAGTCTGCTCGGATCCCTCATATCCGTCACACATCTTTTTTCATACCAGTTCTCGTGTAATTTATTTTATTATTTTAAAAGAAATATTGTTCAATTCAAATAAATAATTTCTGTAATTTCTAAAAATCTTTTTTTAAAAACTGTTTATTCGGAACCCGTGTAACAGTTCGATCATCTCATGATCCTCAGAAGCATGTTGTGCATGAGGCCACAAAGGTTTCTGTGTTGGCCCAAGTCCAAAAAAAAGGTAGAAACGCGCGCAGCGTATAGCTAGTATTATATTAAAGTTTATAACGGGATTAAATTATCCTTATTGATTAAAAATTTTAAAAATTGAAGTCGCAGTCCTGGTGATTGAAACATTGCCGAAATATAGGGATAAGAATCGTCTACAAAATATTCATTACTAGCTGACTAGACTAGCTAAACCCGCGACTTCGTCCGCGGTGAATTAAAAAAAAAAATATTGTTCAGTTCGTACAGTTAAATAGTTATAAAGTAAAAGTAGCCTAAGTTACTTCTTATTACATCCGCTATCTACCAATCCAGAAAGTTCTGTCAAAATCAGTCTAGCCGTTACAGAGATTAGCCGGAACAAACACATAGACAGACAAAAATTGTGAAAAATGTTATTTCGGTATATGCACCGTGTGTAGATCGATACGAATTTAGTAAAATGCGGTTATTTTAATATTACAAATAGACACTCAAATTTTATTTATTTGTTATAGATTACAGAAAATTACTTTAAGAAAATAACTTAATTAATTTTAATTTTTATATCAACAAAGCGCATTTAATTTCAGTTACAATTGCAAGTTATCTTCAAAATTCTGCACAATCACAATCTTACGACCATTTACGAGATGGGTATCAACTCTACGAAAACGTAATACCAATCAGAGACGAGAAGACATCTGTCGATCTAACAGCTGATAGCGATGAATTTGGATACGGAACAAACATCGAACGAAATATCCCATTAATGCGAAAAAAATTAAAACAGAAAACATTTTTAGATAATTCAGATCTATCTAGCACAGAGTTGGAACTCCTAGAGTCAATATCGATACCACCCTCTCTGCTCCCTTCGAAACATAGTCATAGACCTGGTCATAAACCACGGCAACCTGAGCGTAGACCAGGATCTGTACATGGACATAAAAAACCAAAGGAATCTCATGCAATGAAATCGGATACAAAACTCAAGGGGTTTCGGTTTCCGAAGCCTACGCGACTGCCGAAGTTGCCGAAGCCAACAAGGACACCAAAACGACCGAAACCAGAAGCGCCAGACCTAGATTTCATACCTAGGCCGCCGCCAGATGAGTCAAATGAATCTTAAAATTAAAAATACATACGTTGCAGACTTATCTTAAAATATACATGTATTAGTACTAACATTCGAAATTATATGTGTGAATATAAAAAGTTTTACTAAACAATTAATGCTGTTTATTTATTTATACTTTTTACTGTCGAACAAAATAAATATCCATATTGATAAATTAAAGAAACAAAGAGACAGCCTTAGGATAACGACCGCAATAGCGATGAACATACATATATGAACGTCATAGTACTTTCAATGGTAACCCAGTTGGTAAACATGCAGTTAAATTTATTTTTTATTCTTTATTGTACACCACATACAGTAATTTCATATAGAATAGTGAAGTAAAAAGAATATTGCACAATGAGATATCCTGATTTTTTTTTATGTCACTAGGTCGGCAAACAAGCGTATGGCTCACCTGATGGTAAGCGATTACCGTAGCTTATAGACGCCTGCAACACCAGAAGCATCGCAAGCGCGTTGCCGACCCAATCCCCAATCCCCCCCAGGAGCTCTGGTCACCTTACTCACCAACAGGATCACAATACTGTTTGAAAACAGTATTATTTTGCTGTGAAGATATCAGGTCTTATCGCTCGGTAGCGATTTCATCCAAGCAACCTTATGTTTAGGATTAAGAGAAAGAAAAGAAATAAGTAGCTGGTGTATAATAAACATACATTAAACAGAATAAGATACAAATAATACAAATAAATTATATACAATAAACTATTAAATATTTCTATAGGTATAAATATTAAGGACATAACAATAATACACGTTAAATAATACACACACACACACACACACACACACACACACACACACATTTTTTAGTGTTCGATTTAGAAAACTAAATATTCAGAATTATTTTAAACACATTTCCATAAATATTTTTCGTTTAACGAATATTACCGATTTATGTAACTGAAATGTTAAAATTTGTTTGACACCTAAAAATTGAACTTCAGGAAAATCTCTATTCGTGAACAGAATGTTTGCCATTCTAGCTATTTTTTTCGACACTCGTCTTATTTATATATGTATTATAATGTACACATTAACGAATTTACGTACTAGTATATATTTACTGTACTAACTACCAAACCAAAAAATATTCTTCTACCTAACATTGACCAATAATACAACGAAGGTAGACGAAAAAATAGTCAAGTAAATACGCATTATCATTACTTATTAACAAAATAAAGTCGCTTCCCGGTGTCTGTATGTTTAGGTCTTTGAACCTACGCAACGGATTTTGATGCCGTTTTCTTTAGTAAACAGAGTGATCCAGAGGAAGGTTTATATGTGTAATACATGCATAATATATCATTACATAATATAAAACAAACTCTCTATAGGAATACATGCTGTGTGGTTACGGCACCCCCTCTCTTCCCGTGGGTGTCGTAAAAGGCGACTAAGAGATAACACAGTTCCACTACTACCTTGGAACTTAAAAAGCCGACTGATGGCGGGATAACCATCCAACTGCTGGCTTTGAAATACACAGGCCGAAGACGGGCAGCAGCGTCTTCGGTGCAACAAAGCCAGCCCTGCGGTCACAAATCCGCCTGCCCAACGTGGTGACTATGGGCAGCACACATGGGTTCACGCCATTTTTGGCGCGAAATTGTGGAGGCCTATATCCAGCAGTGGACTGCAATAGGCTGTAGTGATGATGATAATGGTGATGATAGGAATAGATATGTTTAATAGTAAATAATAAATAAAATAATAATGTATTTCCGAAAAACTATAAGTCGCGATCTTTAAGTCGCGAGTGAATAGGTTACTTCTAGGTAGCGTGCTCCATCCTAGACCACATTCTCACTTAGCATCATGTGAAATAGTGGTCAAATGCAAGCCTATCATTGTATAAAAAAAAATTAAAAAAAAAATACAACACTGCTTGAATGTAAGTATTATTAAGCTGTGATCTTCTGTACGGTTGAGTGAGGTACTACCCCAGTCCGGCGGTCTCCTTCTGCAAAGAGGTAATGACGCAGAAGGAGACCGCGAAGCAGGCCAGAGAGGAAGACGCCTCTGCTGGCCCACTCCGGCGCAGACGTACGGGGGCAAGGAGAAGGCGGTTTGCCCACCTCCTCCCCCCCTCGTAATAGTGGGGTCGGCGGCCGATAGTCGGGGGACTTCGGCCGGCCGGACGACACGACCCCATACGTCTGAGGGGTGGCCTTATTGTGAGCGAAGCCACCCCACCATTATGCCGGGGCCCGGATGCTTTGTCCGGGCCTACCGCTGAGGCGAGATGGCGAATGCTAGCGCGACCCCATCTCGCCCCACCTAGGATGACTGCTAACACGTGGTGGTTTTTAGTGAGTAGGAGTCTGACATAACCCTCTGGCGCCCCCGCGCTGGAGCCCGCCCATCCATGATGGATTTTCCCCACGTAAAAAAAAAGGTACTACCCCAGTCGGGAGACTCCAAATTTCGAGCGGGATATTTCCTACTGTGCCTCACCTTCATACAAAAATAAATTACGGCAAATCCTAATTATAATTTAAAGGCGATTTTACGTATAAAAAGGTAAATTAAAAATTACCAAGGCTTAATTTACAATAATTGATTATGTACGATTTCAGCAAACATTGAACGCTTTCGAGGAGGTTATGTATCAACTTAAATCTGTTTTAGAGAATCAATCACCAACAATGAACGTTTAACGGTTCAATATATATCGTACACAACTTTCCATATATTTTAACAATATATGTAATATTTTTATATGTAACGAAGAAACATGATTTTAATTAAATATGGTAAGATTTGATTTGAATTATTACTTAAGCAGTACACTTTAAAGTAAAGTAATAAACAATTAAAAAAGTAATAATATTCTACGTTGAAAATTTTTCCTTTTTTAACCGATTTCAAAAAAGGAGGAGGTTACTCAATTCGACCGTACATATGTTTATTTATTTTTTTAAATGTATGTTCAGGGATAACTTCGTCACTTATGAACCGATTTTGATAATTATTTTTTTGTTAGAAAGGAGATATCTCATGTGTGGTACCATGATAGGGAAACCAGGATCTGGTGATGGAATCCCAGAGAAATCGAGGGAAACCCTCGAAAATCGTAGTGACGACTAGTGCGTTTGTTAATTATTTTCGTCTACTTAGATTGTATTACTTGTCGATGTAATTGAAGTCGGTTTTTTCGTTTGTGAGCAAACACAATTATTATAATACAAAAAAAGGTTGGATTTCTATACATTTATAGCATAAATTGAATTATGTATGTGTGTGTTGTGTGTGTACGTCTTTTTATCTTTCGTTCTTCTGAAGGGAAGATCTGTAGCTGTAATCGATTACGCTTTTTTTCACTATTACACGAGCTATTTTGCTTACGTCTACTGCATAACCGTCCGAACCTCTTGAAGGGTTATAATGTAAGCTGGGCTCATAAATCAATTTTTTTTAATTATTTTTACGCGTACTGAAACCGGATCTATTTTTCATACCCCTAAGTTATAAGGGGAGGGGGGATTAAGGGGGGTTAATAACATAAATGGAAAAACAACGTTTGCGGGGTCAGCTAGTATACATATATAACAATTTTTGCTTAATTTTAAATTCATATTAACCCGTTTTTTTTACAGTCATAACAGTTATTCTACTACAAAGTACAATTCAAGCAAAAAACATAATTTATCTCAACGAAGATTACGCTCCAGAAGCTATCGATGAAACTGCAGTAAGCGAAGAAAGCTTACAAATGAACGACCAAATAATCTACAATATGTTTACCCCCCCAATCATCAGAAATCGTTATAATAGATACCCGATAATGAAAGATATCGATGTCAAACACCTAAAGCAAAGCAATATAGATAACAAAAACAATGTCAAACTTTCATCTTTCAGAAATTTGTATTGGCTGTACAAAATAGCAAAGATAATATATGACACAATCATACAAAATCAAACGGATAAGATATAAAAAAGTATTGTGTGTTATTTTAGTTTGTTGTATAACTAGCTGTCCGGACAGGTCTTTGTTCTATCAAAAGTTAATAGTAAAAGTTAAATAAATGTAACGTTTTCCGAGTGATCACTTTATTTATTTATTTATTTAAGTATTAAAACCTTCCCTTTAAGGCCAACCCTTAAGGAACATACAAAAAAATGATTTAGCGAATTGGTCAAGCAATTCTCGAGTTATGCGCTTAGCGACATTCGTTTTTATTTATATAGATTAATCAATTAATTGCATATACAATTATTGTATTTATACATAATCAAGGCGGGGCAAGGTGGGGATTTTGGCCCCACCCGACTCGAAGCTAATAATTGATATTTTTTGATAATAAATAAATATCTTCTCTTCTTATAAATAAATATAAATATATATATTTTTATATTAAATGTAATTTACACTAAGCAGTATAGCATGTAGTGACTGCCTATAAAAAGAAGTACAATGATCATTGTTTACCTATTAAGTATGTATTAAAAAATTTATATTGTATCTTCTGTTGGTTGTCCTTAATAAATAAATAAATATATATAATCATCTCATCATAATAAATATAAATATAGTCATCTTACAAATTAAAATTTCAATTATTGTTAAAAGTGAAGCTACCAGCGATTCGAAATGCAGATTCTTCAGATATGACGATTCCTGAAGCAAGAAACTCCATAGTTACTATTTGAAAAATAAACTGTGTTTTAATACAAAATTGGTAATATTTTGCATGAAATACAGGATCACTAAATGTATACATTTTTATCATTTTTGCAATCCTGCATAGAATAATAAACTTTAGTTTTTAATTTATTTTATTACAAACATTATATTTATTTTTACACAATATTTTTTTTAATCATTAAAAACTAAATTATCTTCACATAAACAACCTTCAAAAGCACTTTTAAATCGTTGTTTTACAAATTACTATTATATTAATCTGAAAATTTAATTATGGTTAGTATAAAGCTACCACCGATTCAGAATCTAGATTATGCAGTTAAGATTCAGAAATAAACTCAGGATTTACTCGTTTAAAAATACTGTCAATAATAAGTTTAGAAATGTCGTAAATACAGCGTCACTAAATCAGTTCAGCCTATTACAATCCACTGCTGGATATAGGCCTCCACAAGTTCACGCCAAAAATGGCGTGAACTCATGTGTTTTGCCCATAGTCACAACGCTGGGCAGGCGGGTTGGTGAGCGCAGGACTGTCTTTGTCGCACCGAAAACGCTGCTGCCAGTCTTCGGCCTGTGTATTTCAAAGCCAGCAGTTGGATGGTTATCCCGCCATCGGTCGGCTTTTTAAGTTCCAAGGTAGTAGTGGAACTGTGTTATCCTTTAGTCGCCTCTTACGAGACCCACGGGAAGAGAGAGGGTGGCTATATTCTTGAGTAGCGTAGCCACACAGTACAATATTACTATTTTTAATACAGTTGCGAAAAAATGAAACAATTCAATAAAATAATAAAAAGAAAATTTCTGAAAAATGGCGCCAACCATAGAATATAAGCAGAGTTTTTTTTCTTCGCCCATTCTGGTAGGCAAAGGGAACTATGCCCATACAGCCAAGTCTTCAATAGAAGTTTTTTATTGATATGAAATGAAAATGAAATTTAATGAGATGAAATGAAATAAAACCTAACCAAACTCATTGAATCAAATCATTAAATCTGATATTGAAACAAATTAGTAGCTTCTTTTTAGAAATATACGTATTTGCATGAATCATAAAAACTTCTATGAATTTTTTTTTTAAAAACTTCAGTTTTTCTTTTTAATAGACATCATTTTGACAGTTGGGAAAGAGAACGCACGAGTTCGGGAAAGGTAAAAAAAAAGCACGAGTATGTAATAGCCCACATCCCGAACGCTATACGTCCCTGCAATACGCGACTTTTTGAGCAACTGTATTAAAAATATTGTATGTATATACACGTTTAGTTTGGATGATAATGCATGGTTAGCTGTTTGACGTCAATCTAAATCCAACATGGCGGAACACCCAAGATGGCACGAGAATGAGTTATGTAGATAAACAAGTAATTTAATAACTTGATCTGATTGATTTTATTGTTTAAAATTTTCAAACTATGTAAATACGAATACGTAAATCTTGTGACAAGTCCTTTATATCATATAAATTATGTAATGACGTTATATGCTGATAGTAAAAGTTTCAAAGTTTATTTTATTCTCTTTAGCACATTTAAATACAAGCTTGTTTTCGTTTGACTTTTTTAATTTATTAATATTCAGCGTACATATTAAAAACCTTAATGTAACTATGTCGGCAAACAAGCGTACGGCTCACCTGATGGTAAGCAATTACCGTAGCTTATAGCGATTACAGACCCCATCCCCAATCCCTCCCAGGATCTCTCGGGAGATTACCATAATGCTCATAACGGCCATATAATAAATAATTAACACCTTTGTAGTCACTTATCAGTATAATTACAGTGGCAGTTGTTAAAATTAATTATTGAATAAAATGTTAAAAAAAAAATGTCGAGTTAATTAAAACAAGTGGCAATTGATTAAAAGTGAACGCAATAGTCGTGGCATTTCAGTCATATTAATTTATACTAAAACTCTGAAAATACAAGAATTTTTTTATAAAGGGAAAAGTTTGATACAAGTCATGATCATTACTAAGTAATAAACTTTGAAATATAATATTTGTATTATCAAAAAATCGCCGACAAATAAATGAAATAATGAACCCAGCAGTATGTGGTGAGTCATGGACTTGAAATTATTTTGAAATTTTCTTATGGAACCGTTCTGGTATAGAAATGCAAGTAGCCTTCTTAACGCCGGCGGTCATCACTTCGATTCCTACATTTTTGTTATAGTCCTCAATAGTAGTAGGCATTCAAAAGTTTAATAGGTTCATATGAGTCCTGAAATTATCAATATCGAAATATCTGTTAACAGTTGGACCCCAGTCATTTAAAACACAGTTTATTTATTATTTTCAAATGAGTAACTGCGGAGTTTCTTCCCGATTCGTCTCAGAATCAGCATTCCGAATCGGCGGTAGCTTCACTTTTATGAATATAATCACTTTCGAATTTTTATTGATTTTTTTATTTTTTTACTAACACAAATCTGCGATCATGACACCGCTAAAATTTGATTCATGTAGACAATATTTTTATTAGGTTAATTAATAAAAATAACCTAATCATCTTAGAGTAAATTTTTCCGGTCGCTTATTTATTTTCGACTAGCGGCGCCCGCGACTTCGTCCGCGTGGATTTTAATATTAAAGTTATTGTTCAGCTCGCAGAGTTATAAAATAAATAAATTTCTAGAATAAAAGTAGCCTAAACTACTCTTTATTACCTCAGTTAACTGCCAGTGAAAGTCCCATCAAAATCGGCCCAACTGTTTTAGAGATTAGCCGGAACAAACAGACAGACGAAAATTGTAAAAAATGTTATTTTGGTATATAACTATAAGTATATAGTTTGGTATATACACATCCATATGATTTAGTAAAAAGCGGTTATTTTAGTATTACAAACAGACACTCCAATTTTATTATTTGTAGTATAGTATATAGATAGATATAGATTAGTTATGTGACAGAACGGTCTCTAATAGAAAAATATTTTAATATGCTTTTTTATGTTCCACTTCATCTATCACACACTTCTACTTATTTATAACTCTTAAGCTACTATTTTACAATTTGTGTTTATTTTTTTCACAAAACTTTTTTTAAATTAGGTCGGCAAACAAGCGTACGGTTCACCTGATGGTAATCGAATACCGTAGCCTATAGACGCCTGCAACACCAGAAGCATCGCAAGCGCGTTGTCGACCCTATGCCAAATTCCCCCAGGAGCTCTGGTCACCTTATTCACAAACAGGAACACAACACTGCTTGAAATCAGTATTATTTAAAAAGCTACCTTCAACGAAACTGATTACGAAAAACATTAAACATACTTTAAACGATATTAACTTCGTGAATTCTAAATTTATACATATTATAATTTCAGTTATTACAATCATTTTAGTGCAATGTACCGCACGAGTCTCTTTAACGAAACATGACTATGAAGATTTTGATCCTAATATGGATGAAACAAACGAATCCGTTTGGAGGTTTCCAAGACTTCCTAGACTACGAAATGAACCAGACTTTTACGATATAAACAATGTCATCAGAGGAAACAACAGAGTAGACGATTTATTAAATTTCAATTCCTATAATTCACTTGAGGATAAGAAAACTGTCCAGGAACTTAATAGCGAAATATCCCAATTTAATTTAAATAGAAATACGCCAGATATGGAAGAATATATAGGACTACCTGAGGTACTAAGAGCTAACAAAAAACCGAATTTTAATAGGCCGTCAGGTCTTCCAGAAACAAATCAACTTTCGCCCGAAGTATTCCAGAAAGAATTGGACGAACTCAAAGAAGAAACCTACGAGAAACTCAAGTATAAATTATTCAACCCTTCCGGTTTTATGAAAACCAGGATATGGGTTTCACGAGCTTTTAAAATTTTACGAGCTATCATTAAGTTAATGGTTGAAATCAAAGCCATAATGCAAAATTGAAAATGGACATGGAAAGTATTTTATTGTCCTTAATCGATTTTGTCTACAGTTTACAACGTTGAAATAACTGAATATTAATAAAGTTTAACTCAACAAAATTTAGTTTTAATGATTATATTTATATGTTGTGCCTCTACGCCAGGGCTGTCAAAGATACGGCCTGCGATCGCAATAATTCAATAAATATTTCGGTTCAATACAATAATTCGGTACATTTTTCATTTGAATCTGGCCCACTTACACATTCTAAATTTAATATATGGCCTTCTGCAAAATTGAGTTTGACACCCCTGCTCTACGGTATAGGGTAGGTATGTTAAGTGAAGCTGTCTATTACTTTGATTATAGAAGAAAATTGCTGATTGATCCAAAATTTTTCGTACTATAACTTACCATATAAAAAATAAACGAAAACGTTCTTAGATCATTGCTATTAATAATAATATACAAATTTAGTAAAAATATCACGCTTTGTGGCTACGGCAGTAAAAAATATAGCAACCCCCCTCTCTTCTCGTGGGTGTCGTAAGAGGCGACTAAGGGATAACACAGTTCCACTACCACCTCGGAACTTATAGATGGCGGGATAACCATCCAACTACTGGCTTTGAAATACACAGGCTGAAGATAGGCAGCAGCGTCTTCGGTGCGACACAGCCAGCCCTGCGGTCACCAACCCGGCTATCCAGCGTGGTGACTTATGGGCAACTCACATGTGTTCACGCCACTTTTGGCGCGAACTTGTGGAGGCCTATGTCCAACAGTGGACTGCGATAGGCTGAAGTGGTGGTAGTGGTTAGTAAAAATATACTCAAATTTCGTCAACAAGGTCCTTCAAAATAAAACTAACGCAATGTATGTTTTTTCCAAAAAATCAATAAATATTTATTAAAATTTGTAACTATATAATGTATTTTACCTTGAGTATGGATATCAAGATAGATAGTTTATTTAATGTTATACAAAATTTTATTGAACTGTACCACTTCATGGGATACCTAACGTACAGGTTGGAAAGATAAAAAGTTTTGAGGCTTGTGGGTTAAGTGGGAGGTTAGTGGGTGGTATTCATATACTGTAAACTCCTCTTCTGGATTTGTTGGTTCTTTATGAATTTCGACATCAACATTAATGTCAATATTGTTATCACTGCCATAGCTTCCTTCACTCCGTTTTGTTGTATATCTCCATTTTTTTGTTGTTGTTGTTTTCCATGTTTTTGTAGTTGGCCGTGGATTTGGCTTTCCTTTAAATTTCAGGTTTTTAAGTTGCAAAAAGGGTTTCAGAAAAAACATTTTCCAGAAAGAACTACGTCCCGGCGAAGTTTTTTCTAATATGCTCCACATATCGTTTTCAACAGGCGCAGGTTGATTATAATAATTTGAAGGTATTGGCCGCTTGAATCTATCATCTGTTAAAGGACTGCTTCGATCCAAACTAGTCTCATCTTCCACATCATAACTGTCAACTATTGAATCTGTTATTTCTAATGTTCTCTTGTTTAGCTTTGGCTTCTCGATTCCGCTGATTTGACTCCTATATCTTACCCCATTGCAAGAGTTTTCGATTTGCAAGGACCCTTGCATCGAAAAACCAATTAAAACTGAAAATAACGTTATATTAAATACCGTTTATACTGAATTATTAAATAACATTCAACTGATGAAGCCTTTGATTATATAATGGGTACTGATTGACTTAGTAATGGTTCTATTACCCATCTATCTAAAGTCATCAGTCCATAATATCTCAAGCTTAATGTACACCATAAATATGTCTGTTAATCTTACCGACAATCGTCAACGAACCAAGCATGGTGAAATGACTTCAACACGGTATTCTAATAAATACCATACTACACATTAATTTGACTTAAAATCATTAAGCATAAAATGAGAATGTGTTTTAAAGAATTTTAATTATAAAGATAAAAGTTACATATAAACTAACACGTTGTTTTAATAACTTGCGGGTAAGAAATTATTGTTTGATTTATTGAAATCACGATAAATATTACTTGATTGTGTAAGATTGATTTTCTTAAACTTCTGAATGTATATACAATTACTGATACATGTCTTTCACTACAGCAAAAAAACATTTTATTGGTCGTCATTATTATTTTTACCATGTTTTTAAACTGAGTTGGCAAAAAAGCGTACGGCTCACCTGATTGTAAGCTATTACCGTAGCTTTATAAACGTCTGCAACACCAGAAGCATCGCAAGCGTATTGCCGACCCTATCCCCCGATTCCCCCAGGAGCTCTGGTCATCTTACTTACCAACAGGTCCACAGTGAAAGCAGTATTATTTAGCTGTGATTTGTAAGGTACTACCCCGACCGAATTTCCTGCTGTGCCCTACGTCAGTTAAGATAATACGTACAAAAATGTTTATAGACATATAAAATTCTCCTGCCGGCCTAGCATGCATACAACGAGATATCTTTTGACGAGAGAGAGAGATAACGTCTACATCGAGTATTTTCTCGATTACCCTAACATGCGCACTACGAGAGACAAAATTCTCTTCCGAAGACTTCGCCTTGTCGAGTAGAGAAACATTATCAAGCATAATCACAACTGAATATCATTCTTATTTCTTATGTCGTAAAGTTGAATTTACAAGGTTATTGACCAATCGTGACAAAGCGGGATGAGCCAACGTTTGTATAATTTCAAACGAGTGACACATGTTTTATTTAACAATGTTCTCGGCCTTTTGGCTAAGATAAAAAGTGTATATCTAATTTAAAAAATCTAATATGGAAAATAAAACGGCGTAAGTAAATGAATTTAATTATATATGTAAAACAATATGCTCGTGTTGTGCTTTATATCTTGTTGCACATTAGATAATTGTAATTCTATCACGCATTGTTTTGTTTTTTTTTTTTTTTTTTAATTTTTAAATTTTTTTGAATTTTTGAATTTTTTTTTTGATTATTGATTTTACTTTTATTCTATTTAATTTTATTTTTACTTATTGATTTTTTTAATATAATTTTGTTTTGTTTTTTATTCTGAATGTTGTCTTGTCTTGTTGTACTAACCCAACATATGGACTTATACTTTGGTCTGAAATAAAGTATTATTATTATTATTTAGAAAAAGAAGCAACAGGGCGCAAATACGTTTTTTGTGTCATTATATGGCACACTTCACTCGACTTTTCGCATTTCCCGCTCTTCGTATACCGAAATTATATAATTGGTACATATGTAACGCCATGGTATACAAAAAATAGGCACCCGGTTTTATTTATTTTTTATTTATCGTCTTTCTCGTCGATAATATTGAAGACGAGAAGTTTCTCTTCCTAAAACGACAAAATTCGACAAAATTACGATGTCATGTTAGCTTCCGTAGAGATAAATATCACAGATCACTAAAATTTAATGATTATCTCTTCTATTGACGTAACGAGAAGAGTATCGCGTGCACGCATGTTAGCTACTGTAGACATAGAGAGATAATACGAGAAAAGGGGTAGACAAAATTTTGTCGTGGCGCGCATGCTAGGCCTGCTGGAATTCGTTTACAAGCAATCCAATGTAATCTTATTCATCACACCGAGACAAAGGAAACTGTTCCATAGAAATGTCGAAAGTAACATACGGCAAGTAATCTCATATTCTACTGTGAGGCTACGCCATTTTGATCTTTAGATATTAAGACTTAAAGGCTATTAAAGCTTGTATGTATGTATGAAAGCCTGTTTACTTGAATCTAGACTACCTTGGTGAGGGCGTAGGCTTATTACGTTAGTGCATACGGGTTGATATCAATGCGAACTTATTTATATTAAAATATTTTTAAAGTAAAATTATATAATCGTATTTGCTCGCAAACTAAAAAAAGGCGAATTTAATTATATGATATATGATTAATTTAATTATATGATATTTGTTACTTAGTACTCGTTGCTCTACTAAAGTTGGCAACCATTCTGGCGTAGTGGTAGGGGTCGTTAAATACAGCGACAGCCAGACACGGGTCCGAATCCCACTCACTCGGTTTTTTTTTTGTATGAACCACAGTGTCTGTTGCCCCGTTGACAATAAAGATATCTGATAACTCTAGTTACTCTGGTATGGACATTATTCGCAAACCAGCAGTGGAATAGAGTGGTGGATATATGATCCTTTTTCCTATATGGATAAGAAAGGCTTCTTCCTCAGAAGAAGCAGGTTTACACACAGACTTACTGCGATTAATGCTAAAATACATCATCAATAGTCTTCTTCTTCTTCTTTAAAGACTATGGCTCCATCAGCTTTTCACCGATGATTTTGCCAAGTGCTGAAAGTGGATTGAAGTCCGGAGACAGGGTCCGTTTTTGACAGTACAAGTGGGTTAAGGCGCTTAAGCTGCGGTTAATTGAAAATATTTGAAATAATTATTTAATTTTATTTTTTGGTAACTTATAATTTGATATCATTGATTCTAATAAACTTAGCTAGGACAACACAAAAAAAGATGGCACTAAAATTAGAAGAAAACAAACACTAACCGGTCGCGGAATGTTTTTGGGGAGCATATCATAAAGTGATACAGTTAATTTCGGACAATTAAAAAACAAATGATCGAGAGGTCTTTCGTCCAAGCCACATTCACATAAGGAACTGTCACGAATGCGCAATTAAGCCAAGAACACAGGTGTGCAGGAGAAACCCAATCGTATACGTATAATTATCGACGTAGTTATTTTACCTAGATCGGAGTGTTTAAAAAACCATGGCTTGATAGAAATACACAGCTGGATATTGCCATAATATTTACCTGTAACTAGTCTTGAGGATTGCCATAGTCTATCCCAAGATTTATCCAAACATTGCTTAGCCAAACTTCTATAAAGTCTCGGAAAAAGCACTTATTATATTTATTACAACCTAAGCGAATGGCATCTTTTGCGCATATGTCTGCCATCTCATTACCTGCTATACCGCTGTGACTCGGTATCCAGGCAAGCGCTACTTCAATATTCGACTGATGACATTTGAACAGTGTCTCTTTTATCTTTAGAGTAATGGGAAGATTATTTTTAGCATGAAATGGACTTTTCAATAAATCCTGGAGGCAGCATCGAGAGTCAGTGAATACTACAGATTTATTAAGACCATGTGATTCAATATACAAGACAGCTTCCAAAATGGTAATACATTCACCTGAGAAAGTAGAGGAGAGAGGAGATATCAAGGAAGGCGCCAATAACATATTTTCCAGAGCTAAGGGTACGCCAAACATCGGTGGTAAAGATGCTGATGATCATCAAGAGTAAAATAGGCTTTGTAACATTACAGTATGACGCTATATCTCGCAAGTGACAGTATTTTGACGTGTATACATAACCTTTATCATCATTTATTATTTAACTGGTTTATCAGTAGGTATGAGTATATAACTTAGATCCGCCAACCCGCATTAATAATAAATAATAAATGTTTATTTTATCAATAACCAACATTATTACAATAATAACACAAAGGTTGACTTCTTCTTTTGAGTGCAATAAGCTCCCGTGCCAGAAGGAGTCACTCTTCCTTAACACACTCATACTTAATAGAAAGTTATAAGACGAAGCAAACTAAGCTTTACAAATAATACAAATAAATAAAAGAAAAAAGAAAACTGTTAGTAATAACCTGTGTGTGTGTGTGTGTGTGTGTGTGTGTGTGTGTGTGTGTGTGTGTGTGTGTGTGTGTGTGTGTGTGTTTTTGTGTGGTTTTTGTGTATAAAGACTAAGTATTTAGATATTCAAACCTATTTACAAAATGTGCTCAAATAAAACTTCTGTATCTTCATAATTTAGAGTTTTAAGCCACGCAGTTACTTTTTACTTACATTCGCGCAGATTTAAATGGTATATTTGTAGGATATTGTTACATTTATTATACAAGTGGGATGCAAGATAATGAAATTGTGATTGAGCAAATCTTGTGTGTGTCTGGATTTTTCAACACTAGTGTTTGTTCGCTTATTTATATTTTTAGGGTTGAAGTCTGATTCAGTGTGTTTTTTTCATTGAATCAGCGTAGTGGATTAAGCTCTGATCCTTCTCCTACATAAGGAAAGAGGCCTATACCCAACAGTGGGATATTATAGGCTGCATCGTAAGCGTATAACTTAGAAATTGTACAAAGTATCTAAAGTTTGTTTTACTGACTTTGGCTTGTGTCCTATCCTAAATAGACATCAAATACATAATGAAAGCTCTACAAAATAATCGCCTTTGAGTGACAATGAAAAATTCAAAGACAATTTTTTTTTATGAAAACGCAAATGCTCTACGTTCAACTCGCCCGTGTGTCTCCGCAGCAATCGAACGAATTATCAACGAATGTAGACCGCCTTGAACACAAAATACGCCGACATTATAATTAGGAACACATTGTGTTGGTGTGTTTGTGCTTTTTACATACATAAATATTCAACCTATATATATGTGTGTTTGTAATAAAAGTATTAGTAGTAGATGTAATAGTATTGGATCTCTTTTTTGTGTTTGTTATGTAGAGACAAGATTTATTTAAAAGGGAATTTAAAAAGGTCGGTATATTCACGAAAAAGAAAGTGGCGGGACAAAAACTGTCGGGTCAGCTTGTTTAATATAAATAAATATGTTAATCATACGCACACGAGCGTCTGTTCCTAAAGGTAGCCTAATGCTAGTGTTTTAAGTGACAGCCGATAACTACCTAACCCTATAACATAGGGATATGAAAAATAGATGTTGTTCGATTCTCAGACCTACCCGATATGCACACAAAATTTCGTGTGAATCGATCTAGCCGTTTCGGAGGAGTTTAACTACAAACACCGCGACACGAGAATTTTATATATTCGATTATTAAATATATACTACACTCGGATTCTTGGCAGAAATCGAAACCAAATATAGCGCAGTAAACAGGGTCACTGTAAAACTGCGCCAATGGGATGATCATAGAATAATTACGTATAGTGTTGTTGTGCATATTTAAGTGAGTTTATTTAACATCAAAAGTTACTTTTTTAATATGTACGATTTTATTTTTGTGTTACCCACACATTAGGAATTCTAAACATTTTTGAATATCATATCAAAAATTGACCGCTCCAGCGGGATTCGAACCCGCGTCTCCGACTGACCGTGTCGGCGCTCTAGCCAATTAAGCTACGGAACGTTCCATAGCTTAATTGGCTAGACCCGGGTTGGAATCCCGCTGGAGCGGTCAATTTTTGATATGATATTCAAAAATGTTTAGAGTTACTTTTTTATTGAAAAATCGTAGCAAGACTAGTAGACGGAGGTTTCGTTTGGTTTCATAGGACTAGTCCGTTTGCGCAGTTTGTAGTGACCCTGCTTTCTGCTGTCACTGGGGTTGTGGGTTCGATTCCCACCCCGAATCTGGGTGTAATATATATATATATATATATATATATATATATATTTCTTTATGTATGTATTATTTATATGTATGTTTATCAAAAAAATGAAAGTATACCAGTCGCCTGTTACCTATAACACAAGCATTAAGTTGCTTACTTTAGGAACAGACGACCGTGTGTGTATATTGTAAATATTTATATTTATTTATAGGTTGATTCCTGGTATTACATAATCGACTCTTGTGAGTCGAAAAAAAATAATATGAATCATATTTCATTGTAATTAGCACAAATAAAAAATTTATTTTTATATATTTAGCGTTCATAAAAAAAAAAGTTTTAATTAGCACTTTCTTTATTGGTAAGTACTGCTTTTATGATACGATACAGATAACTTTATAACACACACGGCTAGTAAAATAGCATAGAAAAAAATACGCAGGCGCCATCTGTATATTAGCGTCAGTTTCACAGAATACAGTTGGTATTAATTACGATAGATGGCGTTTATTAAAAAAAACAATCTTTACCTATTAATTTTAGTTTAAACGTATATAAAACAGTAGGACATCCGAAAAAGAATTAATCTTTAATTATCTGTTTAACGGGTAAAAAAAAATATTTATTTACTTTGATATATAAAAAAATAAAGTACGACCGAGTCGACTGAAATATTCCTGGCTGATTTAAATTATAGATCAGATATTTTTGTAATATCTTTAAAGATATTATAATACTTAAGTTTTAATTATAATTCATTTATTTAAATGCATAAGTGATTAAACTAATTTTAGTATTCTGGAACTAAAAAATCACACATCTTAGTATTTTAATAAATTTGATATTTATAATTCTTTTTTCTGTACATCAAACTGATTTTGAGTGCGATATTTTTATATAGGACTTAATAAATATAGGCCTTAATAAATATAGGCCTTAATAAATTTAGGCATTAATAAATATAGGCCTTATTAAGTAATGGCACTTACCTTTATTGTCGACGTGACCTTTCAGCTGGTCAGCTTTAGCCTGCAACTTCGTCTGCATTGTTTCGGCGCCTTCCTTCATTTTCGCTAATATACCTATGAAAATATTTATGATTAAAAATGTTTACTTACCCAAAAAAATCCTAATTATCAAATAACAAACACTTGACATAATATAAAAACTACGTACTTGTATGACTTTTGTCTGACATGATTATTTTATAAGTATTCTGATAATTAGTAATGTTATTAAAATAGTAAAAGAAAAATAAATTAGAATAAAAAAAATCTCATTAAAAAACATTTTTACTCTTACTAATATACAATTAAATAACATTAAAATGAATAAACAATCAATCACTTATTAATAATTAAGACAAATGTTCACAAAATGGCGCATATCGGCCATTTTGTCCAATCGATCAAACTTTGCAAAATGGCGTCTTTATCAGTTATATTGAATTGACTGATATTATAATTCATAGATCATGTGCCACATTAAAAGCAGTTTAAAATACATACAAACCATGTTTGTCCTTTTCTTTTAAAAGTCTTTCCATATCGCCCGCCTTGTCTTTGACGCGACCAAAGAAATCTATCCGTATTATTGCAAGCGTGAAAGTAAATGAGAAGTCGTGAAATAAGGTTATTAAAACTTTGACGCAGTGGTTACAGTTCAGGCAGTCAAGAAGTCAGTCGAGAAGTTAGGCCTGACAACAAGTCGATACTCAATAAATTGTTAAACTCTTTTTCATAGCAAAAATGAGCAATATTAAAAAAAATTAGAGAAGTCCAAAAGGCGGCCTTATCGCTAATGAGCGATCTCTTCTAGGCAACCTTAAGGCAAAGGAAATGGTACAACTTTAATCTAAACACATACGATACATTCAGACAGAGAAAATAATATATAGTACTAAGTTGACGTTCAGTCAAAAAGTCAGTTGAGAAATTAAGTCAGACCGATGACCTGATGGTTCAAAATTGGCTTATACAAGTGATTGTAATGGCCTATAGAAATGTCTGTCTTGTGTAGAACACTACTGAGAACACTCAACGAAAATTTTATTTTCCATTTCAAATCTATAGTTAATCATTCGCAATACACAATTTTAACTACATTGAATAATTTATCACACTAATAACTTATACCCTACTTATCGAGCGGCAACGTTCGCCACACAATAATTAAACAATAACTGCTTCTTCACTTACAAATTATTATCTATATCTCTATCTATATCTATTAACTATTAGGAAGATGGTGTCTCCATTTTAACAAATAATAACAGTATTTATTGTTTAACTACCCTGCAAAACAGATAACAAAGATAGTGACTGACTAATCGTAAATTAATAGGTTTTAACCATTCGGTAAATGGCGTCACCATCTTTGTACTGTTCCAGTACTAAGCGAAGAAACATTAAGAGTAATATCGACACAAAATCCAATATTTTAATAATTGTCAGTTTTACAAATTTAAATGCTAACACTTGGTATTTGCATGGTGTGTGATTTACCCATATCGTGCCCACCCCTTCTGAGTTTTACAAATTACTTTTTTATTTGTTCATAATCAAAATATTCTTACCGGATATCCTTTTAGCTGCATCGGGACTCGCGGATTGAGTCAAAGCGGCGACTTTCATGTATTCGCTTGTTATTAGACCAGCGGCCTGAAAAGCAATACAAAGTATACTATCATGATCGGCGACCCTAACCCCATCACACATCGGAAAGCACGTAAAGGTAGATAAAGAAATTATTCAATACTCAAGGAAACAACGAAATAACTCTCTACCCCTTTTAGTACATTCTGTAATAACAAGTCTCTACGCAATCTTTTCCCTCTCTCTTACCCGTTCTCTACCCCTCTCCTTTTAACTCCACTATCTTTCTTCTTTCTTTCTCTCTTTTTCTCCGATGTCCTTGGTCCTTGCTATTTTATTTGTAGATTGGCACATTGCAGATTTCCTCGTGTGATTTAATTTGGCCTCCTAACTTTTAGACGATTTTTAAAGACCTGATCATGACATACAAATTCAAGCATTCCTAAGTGTGACTTATCAAATGGCACTGAATTGGATATTTTTTAGATAATAATATCCACAGTGTTTGCAACATTATTTTCATACCAAAAAATATAATTACCTCAAGGCTAGCCGGACTCATGGCGGAGTACTCCTCGCTGAGGAGTTCCACTATCAGACCCTCGATGTCGAAGAACAAGATGTGACTTTCTGGGTCTAAAGAAAAAAAAAGCAATTTTTACGTGACGAAATAAAGTGGTCTAGTGAGATCCACAAGGACAGACATACAAACCGGAAAGAAAAAGGTAAATACAAATTTCCATCCCGAGCGGGAATCGAACAAGTTAACCGCCGGTGCGTAGGCGCATACATGTCATACACGAACCACTACACCAGAGCGGTTATTAAAATTACCACACGAGCTTTTCTGCTCGCCTGAATACGTGTGTAATACAAATATTACACACGTATTCAGGCGGGAATCGAACCCACTGCCCACGGAAAAGAAAGCAGGGCCACTACTAACTGCGCCAATGGGCTAGTCAGATAGATAAGGGAAAAAAGTGTACTTTAGAGGACACGGCTGAAGTAAAACATCTTTTGTTGCTCCTACCGGTATATACGACACGTATCTCTCTCTCTCTTTCTTTCTATCTTCACAAGCATATCTCCCTCTCAAGTTTAAAGAAGTTATACTTCAAAAATAATATTTTGAAGTAAACCTTCTTTAAGAACGCTTGACTTGGGGAGTAAGCTGGTGAATATGTGACGAGAGTGTTACGAAAAGTGTGATCAGGCGAGACGAACGGAGCAAGAGAAGTGCGAGCAAACATTTTCTTTCTTTCTTTCTTCAGTTCATACTTTTTCTATTTTCACTAACTCTTCAACTTTCGTTCGCCCGCCGACACATTTATCGTAACGCTCCCACCAGCTTCCTTTCCAAGTCGAGCATGCGTAAAGAAGTTTAACTTCAAAATTAACTAACTATCTTGTCAACAATATACGATTGGCATAAATAAGTAGATTATAATTATGTACTACAAAAAAAACGAGTGTGCTTTAGACCGCACGGCCGAAGTAAAACTTCTTTAGCTCCATCTAACTCCTATCGCCCTCTCGCCTTCACAGACTCGTCGTACGCTCCCGTCACGCATGCACCGCCTTCCTGGCTTCGCCGAGCGCACAGAAGTCCAACTTCTGAAAGGGAAAGTGAGAGGGGCCGACCGGCGGGGTTGGAGCGGAAGCCCTGCACGGTGAGCGGCGCGCGGCGCGCGCGGGCCGGCTCGGCCAGCGGGCCCGCGCCCGCGCCGCGGTCCGCCGCAGTAGCAGTAGCAGTAACAGTAGCAGTGGGAACCGACCGGCGGGGTTGGAGCGGAAGCCCTGCACGGTGAGCGGCGCGCGGCGCGCGCGGGCCGGCTCGGCCAGCGGGCCCGCGCCCGCGCCGCGGTCCGCCGCCGCCAGCGCCGCCAACCCGCGCTGCGTGGCGGCGCGCATGGCCGTCAGGTTGCGGTGCCGCAGGCCCCTGCCGGCGTAGCATAAACATCAAACAACTACTCAGCGTGCAGCGCCCGCCGCCGGTGGAGTGCGCCGCTTGGGAGCACGACTTCGATTAACGAAAATGTCATACGTGCGTAATATAGAGCTGTCGGAGGGAAAACCGGTCGCCTAAGGGAGTTGCTGGATCTAATATTGGGCGCGTCCCCGGGTAGCGGGATAGAGAAATGCCACTTGCACTGTTTGCAAGTGGTAAAGATGTTCGCACACCCGCGGACCAAAACCCGCAAAGGTGTATGAAAGCCGCTAAGGCTTGTCAGTTGCGAGGCCTAAAGGAATAAACCCCGATAAAAAATGATACAGCACTTCATGTAGCAATCGTGGAATTTACGTTAAATATTTCATCACCCCAGGAAGGTACCGACGTCCCCGTCATCGGAGAATCCCTCCTCGGTTCGGCGAGCAGCCCCACCAAATGTGGGGGGAGAGGGGGGAATAATTGTTTATGCATATTTGTGTTGTTCCGTACCCCCAAAATAGGAATCAATCCTTCGTTGAGTGCGAGGCGTTTATTTATTTTTCTTTAA
Organism: Melitaea cinxia; assembly: GCF_905220565.1. Lineage (NCBI taxonomy): Eukaryota > Metazoa > Arthropoda > Insecta > Lepidoptera > Nymphalidae > Melitaea > Melitaea cinxia. Next base: position 6,382,407 of record NC_059422.1, read on the forward strand.
TACTACAAGGATGACAAACAAGAGTACGGTCTATCTAATGGTAAGTGGATATTATTGGCTATAGTGGCCGAAATCGTTAGAAACATTGCAAGCGCTTTCCCGACCCTACCCCATCTTCTTTTAGAATCTCTGGTTACCTAACTTGCCATTGATTCGAATAAAAAATTGAAACATATCTGAATCTAACCTGAAGAAATGGACAGCCGGATTGGCCAGACCCTGAAGGTCGGTGCCAGAAGTCATGGCTCCTCCCAACTCATCGGTGAGTGTTTCATCACACGCGGCCAGTACTTCCTCTGCTATCATACCTATTTGAACAAAAAAAAAATAACAATAATAATTAGAATAGTGGTATTACGCATTTATTTTTTCTGTTCAACTGTAATGAGTCAACTCAAATATATTTTTCTAGATGTTAATTTGAAAAAAGAGTTATTAAAAATAATATAAAGCCTTTCTCGATAAATGAACTATCTAACTTTGAAAGAATTTTTCAAATAGGACCAGTTCCTGAGATTAGCCCTTCAAGCAAACAAACAAACACTCTCTTCATCTTTACAATATTAGTATAGATAGTACACGTTTGGAGGTAAATGTTTTAAAGTACCGTAAAATGTATTTTCCGTATGTACGCATGTCACAAAGAGAGAAGGCCTCAAATAACTCAAGCACTTATTCATTTTTGGAGTAAAACTTCTTTACGCACACTTGTCTTGGGGAGTAAGCTGGTGAATGCGTGACGAGAGCGTTACGAAAAGTGTGATCGGGCGAGACGAACGGAAGTTAAGAGTGAGATATCAGTTAGATGGAGCTAAAGAAGTTTTACTTTAGTTGTGTGGGATTAAGCTTTAGACTAGGTAAAACCGAATTATGGGGTTTTTACGGGAGGAGGGCGGAAGGTGTAGGGGAAGCTATACAAGGTAACACTGCCACACTTCGAAACCCCATGGTTATGGAGATATACACGGTTAAAGTTTTGAGATTAGAGGAAGAGATTAAAGCTATTATAATACCTTTGAGCTCCGCGTCTGACTTCACCTTAACTCCGGCGCTGCATGCAGTGCAATCCATGCGCCGTTTCGCAACTTTATAAGTTATTTTCGAACAGGAGTACGTAAAGACGATCTCGACTCCAAGATCAACAAACGATACAACTTGCGGTAACCATGTTTAGTTCCGAAGCTTTCACATGTTATATTCACATTTCGCACTTGATATTAACATTTCAGACGTTAAGTTATTGTTTTCACACGGTTTTTTAACAAACGATATAATTGATGTTTAATAACTGAGATATAGATGCTTTAAAAAAATGGCGCGCCACTTATCGTTTCGCTCCAAAGCAATTCATTGTTTTCGTTTAAAGAACTGTAAAGGCAAAGGTCTAAGACCATACAGCCTTGTTTCATGTTATGTTTTTTAATTAAATATATTTTATTTTTATTTATTTACTGTTATATACGAAAAATATTTAATATTACAGTTCATTTTATATGATAATAAATAAATAAAAAAAATAATAATTTAAAAAAAAAAAAAACAAAAAACCCGCCTGTGTGAAGAACAACTAATAGAAAATCAACTGAAAAAGCTGGAACAAGATAAAAATTCAATATGCACACAAAGTCAGCGAAATAAATAGAAATAAAATATCAAACATTTTGTGCTGTACATTTAAAATATGTTAGGAGACACGCACAAAGAAAGAATGATTTGACTTATCCTTCAATTTCATGCCTCCGACTGCATATTATCTACGACGTTGCCGTACGAGTTTCGAAGGACTACCGTATTAATATATTTTAAATGTACAGCACAAAATGTTTGATATTGTTTCTATTTATTTCGCTAACTTTGTGTGCATATTGAATTTTTATCTTGTTCCAGCTTTTTCAGTTGATTTTCTATTAGTTGTTCTTCACGCAGGCAGGTTTTTTGTTTTTTTTTTAATTATTATTTTATTTATGTCTTTTTAGTCAGACAAATTACGCAATCGGTTCAATTCATTAAAACTTTACATCATTTGGTTGATTAAGTAATTTTTTAGGGTCAAGAGAACTGATAGCAAGCCTGGAGAAAGATCTCACTCTGCTGAAAGCAACGTAAGCCTGACCTTTAGCAAATAGGTGACTGCTTAAGTCAACAACTATTAGTTTTAATATAATGAAATTATTATTAAAATTATTTGTTTGTATTTGGTATTATGTATTTGTTATTGATTTTATCAATGTAATTGTAAATTGGTGTGAAATTTATTAATTTTTATTTGTAATTTTAATTGTATGTTTTTTTAACCATTGTATTTTATTAGAAAGGCTACACCCCGAAGTTGATCGTCGCCTAGGAGGCGAGTTTGACATGGCATAGGCGTGGCAAAGAGCAAAGTCCACATTTTTTAAACTTTAATATTGTATTTCTTTATTAGTATTACGGTAATAATAATCATGATATACCTTTTTAAAATCCTTGTATTGTGCCCTTCAATTTGATACCCATATTGAAGTATTCGAGAAATTTTTTTTTTCATTAACTACAATGGCTTCGCGCAGCCGCCATGTTTGATTTTTTTAATGTCACCTATCTAAGAACACTTGGGCAGCTAAGACGAACCTAACGATACCTCAACTATGTAAATCCGTTCAGCGGTTCTGGAAATATGAGGTAGTAAAGAATATTACATACATACATACAAGATACGCGCGAAAAACATAACTAAAAAAGTCTCTCTTTTAGATGTCTTGTAGTCGGTGTCATTTTTACGTTCGCCTGTTTGCATCGTGTGATTACCATGGCGTCTCCGAACCCAATACTTTTGTAACGCCCAGCAAAATCCCTATTTCCTCCAAGCCTGCATGGAAGCTTGTAAAGAACTTTGTTTCAAAAACAATTCTTTATTCTAAAACCGAATCGGAGCACCCCACTATCCACGTGGTCTTAGTCTGTCTTACCCCTAGAATGTTCTTTAAAAGCCGGAGCCAAGCGTTATTCTAACCACAAAGGTGGTAGGTTAATTTTTTCTGTAACGAAATTATGTCGATAAATGGTGTAATTTTGAAGTTAGATAGGTTAGGGTTATTTTTTTTTTGTAACAAGACTGTCGATAAATGGTGTAATTTTTAAATTAGATGGGTTAGGGTCATTTTTTTTTTGTAACAAAACTATGTCTATAAACGGTGTAATTTTTAAATTAGATAGGTTAGGGTAATTTTTTTTTTTTTTTTAGTAACAAAAGTATGTCGATAAACGGTGTAATTTTTAAAATTAGATAGGTTAGGGTTATTTTTTTTTTTTTTTGTAACAAAACTATTTCGATAAACGGTGTAATTTTTAAATTAGATAGGTTAGGGTTTTTTTGTAACGGAATTATGCCTATAAACGGCCCCTTTCTGAAGTCAGATAGATTAGGGTATTTTTTTTTATTCATGTCATGTTTTTCACTTCACTATTTTTTTTATTTATTTATTGTCATATAAAATGAATTATTAAGAGCCATTTCACAAAAATCGGTAACAATCCGCGAAATTGTAATATTTTGACGTCGTTAATCTCAGTGTTGGATGCAATAATGTAATTTATATTCTTGAAATATAATAGAGCAACCTTTGTTGTAGTCGATAGTCCGATCAGAATTTTGATTTATAATATGTGTATAAAATTATTAACCTTTTCATCAGCCTCCTCCCGTAAACGGTCGCAATGTATACTTTGAAGTCCTACTTTTCAATAACCTCTACGTTAAAACCATTTTTAAAAAATATCATAATATGTGGAATATAATTTCGTTGCGGACTATCACAGATTTTTATTCTATTTGTATCTCTTTTATACGATAAAAAAAAATTAAAGTTACGAATATTTTCCAAATAAGTACAATTTTAAAAGCGATATTTTTCTTAGAAAACTAAGAAATTTTAACGAACTGTCTTCATCAAAGTAAACTTACATCGTTAAGGAATACAAAAAATAATAATTAAAAGATGTAATCATTTTTAATACATTTTATATTAAATAATAAAAATATAGTATATATTGCCACGCATCAAGCCCGGTAAATCAGTCGAGCGCTAGCGCTCTTAGAGGTAAGGTCCACGCCAAATTCTGCGCAGCCGTCTCTTTCGCTCACACGCGCCAAGCGCCTGTTGTTATAGCGGATAAAACGCATTTGATACTTTCATAATAAAATATAAATAAAATAAACATATTACGAAAATGACTGTAAAATAATATAATGATAATTTCTGTAAACAAATGTATAATTTAATTTTCTTTTCTCACACTATCAATACAAATAGGCATTTCAATCTGTTGGTCTTGTTATTTGTTAATTAATATGTTTGTCGGTGTCATTGAGTTAAATAATTGTATTTGCTCGCAAATGAAAAAAGCCGACTTCAATTACATCGACAAGTAATCCAACGTAGGTAGACGAAAAAATAGTCAAGTAAATACGCGTTATCAAAAAAAAAAAAAAATTTATGTGGTGTCATGGGACACCAGGAGGGACGAAGTTTCTTCAGATAGTATAGAAGCAACACATATTGAAAAAAAAAATGTTGAATTTTATATATATTTTCTAGTTCATGTTTTTAACCGACTTAAAAGGCGGAGGTTCTCAATTCGACTGTATTTTTGTTTTTTTTTTTTGTTTTTTTTTTTATGTATGTTACCTCAGAACTTTTGACTAGGTGGAGCGATTTCGACAAATTTTCTTTTGATCGAAAGTTGGTGTGTGTCATTTGGTCCCATTTAAATTTATTTGAGATATAACAACTACTTTTCGAGTTATGTCTAATAATGCGTTTTTACTTGACGCTTTTTTCGTCGACCTACGTTGTATTATACCGCATAACTTTCTACTGGATATACCGATTTGGATAATTCTTTTTTTGTTAGAAAGGAGATATCCCTTGTTTGGTACCATGATAAGGAAACCAGGATCTGATGATGGAATCCCAGAGAAATCGAGGGAAACTCGAAAATCCGCAATAACTTTTTACTGGTTGTACCGATTTTGATAATTTTTAATTTAATCAAAAGCTGATTGTGTTTGCATGCAAACGAAAAAAAAACCGACTTCAATTACATCGCAGAGTAATACAACGTAGATCTACGAAAAAATAATCAAGTAACTACGCGTTATCAAAGATTACTCAAAAAGTAGTTATCATATCTCGATAAAATTTAAATGTGACCTCATGATAAACATCAGCTTTCGATTAAAATAAAAATCGTCAAAATCGGTACACCCAGTAAAAAGTTATGGGCTATAATACAACGTAGGTCGACGAAAAAATAGTCAAGTAAAAACGCATTATTAGATATAACTCGAAAAGTAGTTGTTAGATCTGAAATAAATTCAAGTGGGACCAAATGACCTTTCGATTAAAATTTTTTTGTCGAAATCGGTCCACCCAGTCAAAAGTTCTGAAGTAACATACATAAAAAAAAAAATACAGTCGAATTAAGAACCTCCTCCTTTTTTGGAAGTCGGTTAAAAAAATTAAAACGGCCAAAATTTGTTGGCCTACTTTCATCCAAAACCATGCAACTCACATTCACACACATATTTTCTGGGGCATAATAAAATGCTATTTTATTCATATCGTAAATATTAGATTCATTCGTAAACTGAAAAAAACTAAATTAATTTTAAAAAAAAATGTTTCATAAAATTGATTTTTTATTTTTATTTTAAATTTATTGACTGTTGTTGTTAACATACTTGAAATTTTTAACAAATTAATTACGTAAAAAACATTTTGTACCATAGTTATTAATTTTTATTATAAGTACATTAGAAAATAATCAAGATGGTCTTTTGGTTGTCACACTATACTTACTAGCACAAAGATCGCGCGGCTCGTACGACTCGCGCGATGCGACCAAATTTACCTAAACTTGCAGAGCGTAAAATTGTGAAATGGCTCTTAAGTATTTTTCGTATATAACAGTAAATAAATAAAAATAAAATATATTTAAGTAAAAAATATAACATGAAACAAGGCTGTGTAGTCTTAGACCTTTGCCTTTACAGTTATTTAAACAAAAACAATGAATTTATGCTTACATTGCTTTGGAGCGAAACGATAAGTGGCTTTTCATTTTTTAGTAAAACACCTATCTCTCAGTTGTTAAACATCAGTTGCATCGTTTATTAAAAAACCGTGTGAAAACGTTAAAATCATGTGTGAAATGTGAAAATAACATATGAAAACTACGGAACGAAGCATGAGTAACGTAAGCAGAGCTAACAGATGTACGATTTTAATCGTACTTATACGATTTTTTTGCATTTTTACTCATGTACGATCGCTAGATCAAGATCGTACACAAAATGTACGATTTTTATATTCCTATTACCTAGAAACATTTCATAATTAAAAAAAACGTCATCCACCGGCAAGCATGAATTTGGGAGAACTACCCCAACTACCTAGCGCGTGCCTAGATCTTTTACTTGAATGGAGTCTCTTGGAATAAACATATATGAGCTGTATTTGTTTGCTTTTTAACAAAACTAATATATATAATATAGATATTTTCTCTTTCGGTAATAATTGCGACTTGAAAAAAAACATTTTGAAATAAAAAACGATTTGAAAATTATAAAACACTGGCTCAATTTGCTTTAAATTTGTTATGTTTTCCCCATTACAGTGCAGATTGTGAACGAGCATTCAGCGAAGTTTATTTAATCAAAACAAAACTTAGAAACAGTTTATCCAATGATACTCGTAAGGGCAAATTATTAGTTAAGCAATTAATTAAGAAGAAACGAAAATTTTACGAAGTTTAACCCAACAGATTCTCTTATTAAAAAATATGACCACAGAAAATTTTGTATGAGTGTAACAAATAGTTTTATTACATTTATTTTCTAAAACTAAACGAATTTTGATAATTTATAATAAAAAATTAGTACTTAGTCTTAAAGGGCTGTACGATCTTTTTATTTTAAAATTTCGTTGGAATACGATTTTTTTCTAGTTGGCGTACGATCACTCTTTTTGTGCACCTGGCAGCCTTGAACGTAAGTTATATCGTTTGAGTCGAGATCGTTTTTACGTACTCCTGTTTGAAAATAACTTATGAAACGTGAAAATAACGTATGAAATGTGAAAATAGCCTGTGAAATGTGAAAAAAACACTTGTGAAATGTGAAAATAACGTGTGATAGCTGCGAAATTCTTCTTCTAACCTCAAAACTTTAACCATGGATATCTCCATAACCATGGGGTTTTGAAGTGTGACAGTAGTACCGGGGGTAGCGTTCTCCCCCCCCCTTCCCCCCACGATCCCGAAATTCGGTTTTTCCTAATCTAAACCCTAACCTTGTGTGGTCCAAAGCACAATTTTTCTTTCAAAGTAGTGTGTACTCTATGTTGAAAGGCAAAAGAAAACAACACGATATCAAATGCTAAAAATAAATTAAGTAAAATAAGTTTGAAACTCACCATGTAAAACCCTATCCAAATGCCCCGTCTCCATCTGCCAGACGTAAACAGTGCCATCGCTGCAACCGACCACCATGAAGTCGTCCGCGGGACGCCACTTGATGGTCACCACGGGAAAAAGATGGCGGGAGGCCAAAGTCACGCACTTGCGTTCCGACAGGCCTACGTCATGAAAGGAGATAATTAGTGTGCAGAAGATCATAGCCAAAAATAGTACTCTTAAGAATTTTTGTTTCTGTGGTGGGTAAAGAAGCTAGAGCTTCTGGAGGGAATTGGAGATAGGGTCATCAACGCGCTTGCGATGCTCTTGTTATTGCGAGATGATTATTTATTTATTTATTTAAATTCTTTATTGTACAATAATTACACTAATAAAAGTGTGTACAAAAGGCGGGCTTAACGCTGATGCATTTTCTACCAACCAACCTTGGTATGTGCAAGAAAGCATTGTGAGTAGGTGTACAACAAAAAAGTAAAGTAAGTAAAACAAATAATATAATAATATACGATAATACAATATAGCGTAACATAATACATATAATGCATGATTAATATAAAAGACAATACTATTTGTATATGAACGCAAAGGTTGGGAATAAGTATAAATTATATACTTACTTAGCAATGTCACGCTGTGATCGGACGCTACGGAGCAGATGCATTTTTGGATTCTGGGCTGAAATTAAGAGAAAAATTAATTTTGAGTTTTCTAACAGTAACAACTATATTATATTCTTATTTTTATATAACTAGGTCGGCAAACAAGCGTCCGGTTAATCTGATGGTAAGCGATTAGCATAGCTTGTATACGCCTGCAACACCAGAAGCATCGCAAGCGCGTTGCCAACCCTACTCTCGACCCTTCCAGGAGCTCTCAACACAGGAACACACCACTGCTTGAAAGCAGTATTATTTAGCTGTGATCTTCTGTAAGGTTGGGGTACTTCCCCACTTAGGCTGCTTCAGATTTTGAGCAACAGGATATTTCTTGCTGTGCCCTACCACAGTTGTATCTATACTTGTGCTAACAAAAGGAAAATGATTATTCCTTCCATCCCCATTTTCGCAAATTTTCTGGTGATACTCCAACAGAACCTTAATAATGTTCAAACTTGTAATTGAAATTAATTATGGTCGAGTTTCGACCACTGGGCGACCATCAAGTACACTTAAATATACTCACACTACAGTTCTGCGGAGGAACAATCAACTGGGTGATTTCTCCCGCGTGGACACAGAACCGATGCAGGAGGGCGCCACTGAACAAATCCCACAGACACACTGCGAAATCTATACCCCCGGATACTAAATGTGATCTGTCGTATCTAAGAACAAAATATATAAATTCTAATTACAATGTATATATAAACGTAAAGGTAACTAAGTACGGACTGGTCTGTTGTCTGGTGAGTTGTCTCCTCCACTTTTCAAATGAAATAAGGTTTGGTATTTTTTTATTGTTTGTTTTAAATATCAACATATATATATATATATATATATATATATATATATGTCCTTTATAGAATCGTAAACTATGAATTGGATTATGTCATTATCTGAAGATAAGTCTGAATAAAAGTGTTGTGCATGAGATTTTAATTTGTATAATGACGATTCGAAAGTGCTTTCGAAGCTTATTTGAATAAAGTTATTGATAATATTGATATTTGGAAAAAAGAACGTACAACATATTTAATAACGTACAACTTATTTTACACTTATTTAGCATCTTCCAACAAGTGGTAGTACTGTATTTTTTTTAATAAAAATAACTTATTTAGAAAAACGTTTACATAATATGAAACTGTTCGTTATTGGTAATGAAATGGTACCATTACTCAACATTTTTTTTTATATTTTTTCATAGATTTCTAGTAATTTCTAGAACCCTCCATGGTTCTTACTAAATGAAACAATAAGAAAATTGGACATAAAATTGAAATCTTTGAGAAAACTTAACGATTATATCCACATGGCACAAGACAGAAAAAAATCTGTCGGATCAGCTAATTGTCAATATAGTTTAAAAGAACTTACCGTGGATGTACATGATGCGGGTACAAGAGGCAGTTGACCCTTCCGTTATGACCAAGGAGTAGCTGATGTGGGGGCCAATCTAGAAATAATATCATCATTGAAACTAATTATATGGGGCAGGAGTGATAAACAATAAATTGGTATCATAAAATCATAATAATATAAGCAACTCGGTTTCACACTTGATATAATTATCGTCAGACATCATTTTGGGCGAATACTGGTGCGAGCATAGAAACTAAGTCGTAACTACTGAAAATGATTTCACTAGATTCCATCACACACATTTCCATCGTGTTGGAAGGAGGCTCTGGTGAGACCAATACCTAAGAAGAACAGTATTACTGAACTAAAAGATCTTCGTCCTATATCAATATTACCGGTGTTATCTAAAGTCTTGGAAAAAGTTGTCCTAAACCAAGTACTGCAATTTGTAGAAAATAAAAAAATAATTCCCAGACTCCAATCTGGCTTTCGGAGAGGCTATGGCACAGAAACTGCCCTTCTACACGTGACAGATGACCTTAGTGAAGCATCGGACATGGGACTGAGCAGCATTATGGTTCTTTTAGACTACTCCCGAGCATTTGACTGTTTACAACCGGAACTTCTTCTAGCCAAATTAAAATATTACGGTTTTTCAAAAGATACATGCGAATGGTTTGAGTCATTTCTTACACACAGGCAACAGAGAGTAGTTACAGAAAACGGAAATGGTGAACTAAAGTTCTCAACCCTTAGAACACTGGAAAAGGGCGTACCACAGGGCTCTTTGCTAAGTCCATTGTTGTTTACAATATTTACTGCAGATTTACATAAACACATTAAACACTGTAAATACCACCTATACGCAGATGATACACAGCTATACTACTCATTTGATAGTAAAGATACACAAGAAGCAACGAACAAAATTAACGAAGATCTTGATAATATCTATAACTGGTCGCGAAATAACTCGCTTTTTCTTAACCCACGCAAATCACAAATGTTAGTCTTGGGTACAAAATCACAAATTAAAAATGTGTTGGATAGCAAATTAGAAATTAAAATTGATAATGTTGTGCTCGAACAGGTAACTTCGGCTCGTAATCTTGGTTTAATTCTCGATGGCGAACAAAGGTACATAGAACACATTAATAATAAAATACGAGCTGCTTTTTTTAAACTAAAGACACTATATAATGTTAGGGGTTATTTAAGCGAAAAATTACGTGTACTTCTTTGTGAGTTGTTAGTACTCTCCCAGTTTAATTACTGTAGCTCTGTCTATGGGCCAAGATTGATGGCGACCACAGAGAGGGCAATACAGAGGGTACAAAACGCCTGCATACGGTTCTGTTATGATACTGGCAGGAGAGAACATATTACCCCGTATCTAAATAGCAAAAGCATGTTAAATATGAGCGGCAGAAGAGAACTTAATCTTGCTTGTGTTATTCATAAGGTGATATGGAATAAAAAACCTGAATATCTGTTCGAAAAGCTGATGTGGGTTAAGGATTTTGCACTGCATAGCTTACGCAGAGGCGCGCAACTTTGTTTAAAAATACCAAAACACAAGACATCAAGGTATAGGGGATGCTTCAGATTCTCTGCAGCAAAAATTTGGAATGACTTACCACCCCCATTGAGATGTCGAATGAGTACTGAAACGTTTAAGACAAAGTATCGAAAAGCTTTACTCAATCGACAAATTGCTGCGGAGAATCTGAGTCATGCCCATTGGAAACTGCTTGATCTGAGAAATTTTTTTTTCCAAAAATGATTTTTTCATATACAAGCACACATACACAAACATACACATACACAAACATACACATACACACGCACACACAAATGCATGCTCACGCAAGGGTAACTTTTACATGTTATCATATTATTGTTTATACTACAATCGTTTTTTGGTCAATGTCCTGCTTTGGATACATTTACAAAGTCGTACGGAAACCGGGGAGCACACTGCTTACTCCCACCCAGTATCACAGGGAGAAGGGAGTGGCTGAAAAACAGCGCTGCATGGGACTTTAGTCCTGTGTCAGCTGAAGCTGAGCCACTTCCTATTGCCTATTCATATTTTATTTTTTGTCAAATTTTAATACGTTTTAATATATGTTATGTTTTCATGTTTTTTTTTTTGTGTATGTTTACTTAACGTGTTATTTTAACTTGTATATATGTGGCAATAAATCATTTTATTATTATTATTATTATTATTATTATTAGATCCCACTGCTGGGCATTGGACTCTTTCTCCGTGTAGAAGAAGGACCGTAGCTTAATCCACCACGCTGCTCCACTACGGGTTAGCGGATATGAGTACTAAGAGTAACGATCGCTATCAGGTATTTATGATTACAACTAGGACCGACAGCTTAACGTGCTCTCCGAGGCACGGTGAGAGACCGACAAGGTCAGACATTCAACTTGGAATTTTTTTTGTGCATCGTTATACTCGTAAATGCCGGCGTATAAGCGCCAAAACAACACTTTTGAATACAAACCAGAGCGATCATTAAGGCAATATTCAAAAAATTCATTCTTCCTTCAAACGAAGAAAAACCGACCTCAATTATATCGACAAGTATTACAAAGTAGGTAGACGAAAAAATAGTCAAGTAAATACGCATTATCAAAGATTACTCCAAAAGTTGTAATCAGATCTCGATGAAATTTAAATGTAACTACATGATAAACTTCGGCTCTCGAATAAACTAAAAATCATCAAAATCGGTACACCCAGTAAAAAGTTATGCGGATTTTTTAGAGTTTCCCTCGATTTCTCTGGGATCCCATCATCAGATCCTGGTTTCCTTATCATGGTACCAAACAAGGGATATCTCCTTTCCAACAAAAAAAGAATTATCAAAATCGGTTCATAAACGACGGAGTTATCCCCGAACATACATTAAAAAAAACATATACAGTCGAATTGAGTAACCTCCTCCTTTTTTTGAAGTCGGTTAAAAAAGTGTCAGTGGCGGACCATTCTAGCAATTCTAGACAGTTTTAGAACTGGTGGTCTGAAGTCAAAGTATTGTAAAAAAAGCACGCTGTATAGTAGCAAATATTTTATGTAGTAAGAATGGCATGGGCAAGTAAGAGACCGTGGATGCGGTTACGCTTCAGCTTGTAATATCCCACTACTGGGCATAGGCCTCTTTCCCCATAGGAGAAGGATCAGATCTTAATCCACCACGCTGCTCTAATGCGGTGGGGAAACCCACTAGGACTGCACAAACATTCAGACCACGGCAAACACCTGTATGGCCAATACAAATGTTTGTCACGTGCGGGGATCGAACCCGCAACCGCCAGCGCAACAGGTACAATCCATGGCTGTAACCGTTGCGCCAACGCGGCGTCGGATGTGGTTAATATAACAATAATAAAGCGCTCGGTGTGCGCCGGCGCCGCACCGTCCAGCTGCTGGTGCGCGCCGTGCAGCAGCTGCAGGCGCACGGCGCCGGTGGCCGCCACCACCACCAGCGAGCCGTCCGCGCGCCCCACCACCAGCCGGTTGGCGGCCAGCAGGTAGATGGACGCCGTCAGCTTGATCTCTGTGGACGTTCCGTGCGCACCGTTACTCTGTGGCGCATTGTGTACGCTTACTTTATTCTTATTTTATTTTTTTATTTATTCAAGTAAACTACATTTGCATAGAATGTACAGTATTTACTAGTGGAAACCAATCTAAGCTACGCTTGCATCTTGGACCGCCAAGCTCGGAAGTATACATGCATTCACTACCTCTTTCTCCAAGTAGCGTCACGTATTTATGATACCAATTAGGACCGACGGCTTAACGTGCTCTCCGAGGCACGGTGGGGAGACCCACAAGAACAGACACCAAAACTGAGAAGAAATATTTGTACAAATATCCATCCCGAGTGGGATTCGAACCCACAAACCATCTGTGTTTTAGTCGACTACTTGTACCACTGCACCAGAGCGATTGTTATTGGAAGTATATTAATCATTATAATTGAATTATTTAACATTATTAATAAATAAAAAATCACTTTTATTTACTCTGTAACGTAGCCTCATATCGGAAGTTTTCATTGCAATGAATAATATAATTTACGACACAAATAATCCTTCTATAATTTTATTCCTAAAGCAATATCCATGTACAAATCTGATCATTTCGAAACCAAAAGACGGTTTCATGCAGTAGACGCAAGTAAATATGTCATGTACAAGGTAAAACTTAAGACATTATCAGATCGATGCGGAACTTCAACTATAACACTTATGGAACCCCCAACCCCCCCTCCTTAAGAAGAATAAAAGCCGAAAATTTAATTACTAATAGAAGTCGAATACCATATAGAAAATTACCTGGTTCATCGGGATGACTAAACTGATCCAGTATTCCAACTGGACTGGGATTCATTTCCGCCCAAGCCATTTCCAAACTGGTCAGCACTATAGGAGCGTGAGCTGGATATAAAATAAGTTAAGTAATTTAACTATTTTTCTTCTAAGATATAACTTACATATATATATATGTATATACACGTACGCTTCAGCCTGTAATATCCCACCACTGGGCATGGGACTCATTCCCCGTGTAGGAGAAGGATAATCCACCGCGCTGCTCCAACGCGGATGGCGGATATATACCCTACTATGAGTAACTATCGCTATCAGGTGTACATGATAACAACCGGGACCGACGGCTTAACGTGCTCTCCGAGGCACGGTGTGGCTCCACAAGGACTGCACAAACACCCAGACTAAGGCAAACACCTGTATGGCTCTTTCTCTCTCTTTCTCTCATAGTCAGTTACGTTTCGTATGTCTAAGACACAGTGCAGGCCTGTTGTGCAGAAGTTTTACTTCAGTTATGCGGTCTAAAGTACAAATATTGAAATAATAGTAGTGTGACAAACTTTACTGAGCGCACTAACATAACGTGATCCAATGGCCTCTAAAATCCTATTGTAATTTGATCATAAGCTTACATTAATTTTCACGAGTAGAAAGAGATCGAAAATATGCAAAAACACAAAGTATATATAATAAAACTACCCCCGATCAAATTTGCAACATACAGATAAACATTTCTAAACAGTAAAATGCTGAACTCTTTCCAACAAAACTGGTAATAATAATAATAATAATATTGAATGCCATACTAACAAGAGACGTTTCCAGGCTGAGGCTGAGCGGCGTCATCCACGTTCCATAGTGACACAACTCCAGCAGAGTCTCCACGGAGTAGCAACCGCCTCTGCTTCCCACCCACTGACGTCAACACGAACCGCATAGCGGGAGGACAGGATAATAGCTGGAAGAGATGTAAATATGCTAGCTGTGTCACGCGATTTCACTCGTTAATTCGAGGAAAAAATATTACGTAGCCTGCAGCCTTCTTCGGTAAATACACATTCCAACATAAAACTAATTTTCCAGTAATTTGAATTATCCAGCTTCCATGACCAATATTGGATGTCCACGTTTAAGTAAAATATGTTTTAATAATAATCCTTAATTACAAAGCAATAAAGTTTCAAAATATTTATTAAAATTCTTAAGTGTTACGATAATGTTATGTTGATGCGCATCCGATTGTAAGAACGGTAAATATGCCCTTAGGCAAAAGTTAGCGAATAAAAAATAAATAAATAAAAAACTTCGGAGAGTCTGCGCAGGAACTTAATGACCTGATTCCCCCCCTCCCCCTTGATTCTTCGTACAACCAGACGCACTGCGTTACGCCACCCTTATATGGTTGACATTTCCACTATACGCACTGAGCGATTCGCTAGTACATTCTTAATGCGTACGGCCAAAGAATGGAACTCTCTACCAGCGTCTGTGTTTCCCGAAAGCTATGACCTGGGGATCTTTAAGTCGCGAGTGAATAGCTTACTTCTAGGTAAGCGTGCTCCATCCTAGACCGCATTTTCACTTATCACCAGGTGAAATAGTGGTCAAACGCAAGCCTATCATTGTATTTAAAAAAATTAAGTTCAACATCTTCACGTGCTTTGATTTTTAAGTGTGTCGAAACATAGGTTAGGTAA
Organism: Melitaea cinxia; assembly: GCF_905220565.1. NCBI lineage: Eukaryota > Metazoa > Arthropoda > Insecta > Lepidoptera > Nymphalidae > Melitaea > Melitaea cinxia. The sequence goes on from NC_059422.1 coordinate 6,397,933, forward strand.
CAGACCGAACAAAAAAGGAGTATTTGACTTTCATTTATTTCTTTCCTTACCTTATTATCTGGATGGGCCAAAATGCTGAACAGAACTGGACTATCATGGTCCACGGTCGGTCCATGAAAACCTTTGTGATCAGGCACCGAACTGTAATTATATAGTGGCTTATTATTTGCACAACTTATCCCAAAAACTATCCCACAAATCATTTAAATTATATATAGGATGTTTAGAAAATGATATCTTTGACATTAAAATAACAAAGTTGTTTAAATGGTTAAAGCAAAAACGTTTTACAAAAAAAGGGTGATTTTATACAGGGTGTTTAGCTTTTCTGAAGTATATTTATTATACCGTTTAGTGTAAATGTGTAGCTGTTAATCAAAAACAAAATATAAAATAATGGATATCATGATGTGCTATATGCAACAAAATACGTATACTATCTAGAAACTAAAAAACTAACACATTTGTGTTATAAAATAAGCTAAGCATTATAATAATAAAGTTTAATTCAATTTGCATATGCTATTATAATATTATCGTTTTAAATTTTTTGCTATTTTACTTAATTACATTGAAATACTTTTCTGGTATTACAATTTGTATAGCCGCTGCTTTAATAAGGCTTTATGTGATATTGTTATAGCGTTTATTCTTAATGACCTATCTATCACAAGCAGATTTTTTTAAACGGCCTAGTAGATAAATTCTCTAACTTCAAAATGTTACAATTTCATTACAAAACTTAGCTCATTCTATACACAGGAACAATAAAACAATTTATAACAATTTAGCTCACTATCCGTTTAAATCCCAATTCTTTACAATATTACATCTAAAAATTAAAAAAACAGATACAATTTACGAATCAAATCCACAAAAAACAAAATGGCCAAAATCAAACGGTAGCTACCAATATACATACAAAAAACAAATGGTGCTGACCTACTGATAGCTTTTCCGCGCAGTTTGCTATAAAAGAAATAACAATTTTAGCAAGCTTACCTACTTAGCTTAAATGCAAGTAGGATGACATAGTATTGATTTCCAAAAGAAATATTTTCTTTAAATAACAATTCCAATTATTAATATTGTAAAATAGTTGATTTTAATACCAATATCTATCATAAACAACTCTGATCAGGTCCGAGTTAATGAATTTGAAATATCACACAAAGTAGTTAAAAAAAATTAATAGTTAATAATGCTATCAATATTAAAATTAAGTTAATTCCAAAATCAAGTTAATTCCATATAAAAACAGTGATACAACGAGACTTAGGCGTGCTCTGATGACAATCTAATGCTTCAACAAAATATTTGATAAAATTGTGTTCGATCTGTTTTAAAATTTAGATTTTTGAAAGGCTTACGACCGTGTCGATCGTATGAAATGATATTTAAATTTCATTATTTATTGTAATTTTAGTTCTTTAATTTAATGATATTTTAATGGTGTATGTAATGTTTGTCACTTACTTGGCTGGTAGTTTATAAAGGTACCCCTTTCCTTCAGTGGACCATACTAGGACTCTATCTGGGGCCAGAAAGTCTCCTGACATCCAACGTTCACCATATGGTGCTTGGATTGAGCAGAGGACTGAGAAATCACCTGAAATACACACACATACGTTTACATTACGTTTTTGGCTCCTGTTGAGCGTAGTGTGATGTTATATAGCCTATAGCATTCTTCGGTAAATGGATTATTCAACACAAAAATAATTTTTCAATTCAAACCAGCAGTTCCTGAGCTTAGCACGCTTAAACAAACAAACAAACAAACTCTTCAGTTTTCGTCACAAGTCAACGTCAGTATAGATCTACATATTATTTTCTTGTAAATTGTGATTTTGAAAGTTGTCCGACTTTTAAAATCAAAATTTTAAGATACCGTTTTTTTAGATGATTTACAGTTATTATTAAATACGGTTAAAATAAATAAGTAAATGAGTCAAAACTCACCCGCGTCATATATCTGACAATACTTCGCACACACGATCAACACGGTCCGTTGATTGTACGCGCAACAGTTGAGCGAGAGCGCATTTAAACAGCGTATCTGTTTGGATTCGTTTTCGTATATCGGTTCCGATTGCTTGTTCTCGTGACCGAGTAACGACCAAACCTAGAAACAATTTAATTTACGCATCGCTTCAGCCTGTAACATCCCACTGCTGGGCTGGGACTTCTTTCTCCATGTAGGCGAAGGTTCAGAGCTTAATCCACCACGCTGCTCCAATGTGGGTTGGCGGATATAATCCCTACGATCGCTATCGTGTATTTATGATAACAACCGGGACCGTCAGCTTAACGAGCTCTCGGAGGCGCGGTGGAAAGACCCACAGGCACAAACATCCAAACCGGAAATAAGTATTTGTCTAAACGCAAATATCCACTCCGAGCGGGAATCGAACCCGCGACCGTCGGTGTCGGTCGGTGTGCCGACACGGCATACGAACCATTACACCAGAGCGGTCGTCGAAACAGTTGATTTACAATCCATTTTATTATACCAGTATGGTGACATACGAGGGTATTTGCCCAACTAATGGTTTCTGTAGCCATAGTTCGTGTCTATAACGCGACCCTATATCTATTAAGAGTGTATGCTACCTCAAATTGCTTATTTTCCACTCGGCAGGATGTCGATATCTTCTAAACTACTGAATATTTAAGTTTGAAATTTATGTATGGTAAAGTTCAGGACATAAACTATCTTTCATATGTTTCGAAAACACGATTCCATAAAATTTAATCGATACAAAAAAATCGCAAAATTACCTCTATTTTGTATTAAAACCTTAATATCTCAGTAAATATAGAAGTTATGGACTTGAGATTAAGCATGGTAATTAAAATAAGTATGAAGAACATTTTATATCATGCGTTTTTTAAAAAATAACTATTGGTAATGTTTGTGGGGAGAAAATACATATAATTCGCGCGATGAACAACCAAGCGCTCTCAATTCTCATGTGTTTTTAGTACGGGTGAAATCTGAATTCGAGCTGAGGTAGTGTAGCGCCTTAACAATTCTTAAAAAACACATTACACACATGCGTATATACTGTTTTGTTTATTATTATAGAAGTATAGTCTTTGACAGCAGAGCTTTAAAATGTTCAGACTTATAATTTAAATTAATTCTCAGTCTATTTGCTTACCTTGACAGTTCCGGTGATAGAAATAGCAAGAACGACATCATCTTTCCTCGAAGATGGACGGAGTACCTGAAATTATAATTATATATTTTTATTAATAATTTATAATGACTATTATATGTAGTTGGTTTTAGTGTTACTACTTATTGTGTACTAGCGACCCGCCCCGGCTTCGCACGGTTGCTATGCTGATACTAAATATACTACAGAATGTCTTTATTTATAGTGTGAAGCTGGCTTATAGCATGGTTATTAACATAATAACAACAACATTCAAATATGCGTCGTTAGATTACACGTTGTTACAGAATGCGTTGAAGAAATAAAGGTTCACTGCTCGTTCCCCGTAGGTGATAGCGTGATAATTTGTAGCCTATATGTTTACCCGACTTCTTAATAATATTCGTGCCAAATTTGAAGTAAATCCATGCAGTACTTTTTGAGTTTATCCCGGACATACATACAGACAAACAGACAAAAATTCTAAAAACTATGTTTTTGGCTTCGGTATCGATTGTAGATCACACTCCAAGTATTCTTTAAAAAAATATTCAATGTACAGTTTTGACTTTCCTACCATTTTATTATATGTATAGATGTTGGATACAAGCAAGAGGCGTTATTTTTAATAACAGATAAAACATATTATTCATAAGATATATTTTGATTATTTCAGCCTGTAGCATGCCACCGCAGTAGACAGACACTGTCCTGCCTGGAATATAGCTACTACATTTGATTGCTCACGTACCGATAGCAGCGCCTCCTACCGAGTCCAAGACATAGAATACGTACAAAATTTTAACCAAATCAGTTCAGCCGTTTAGGAGGAGTTCATTGACGAACACACGTACAAAAGAAATAGTGAACAAGAAAGAATAAGAGAGTATCTTGTGGATTATTCCTAACGCATTTTAAATAAAAATAAAAATTAGTTGAAATTAAGTAAAATTAGGACTCGTTTATTGTTTTAGAGCCATCGATTAAAATATAAGATCAAAAATAATAAGTATAATAAACCCTTCGTAAATCATTCCATAACTGTAAAATCATTTAAAAAAACCTAACATTTATTTTTGTGTTACCCACACATTAGGGAATTCTAAACAATTTTTAATATCATATCAAAAATCGACCGTTCCAGCGGGGATAGAACCTACATCTCCGACTGACCGTGTCGGTGCTCTAGCCAATTAAGCTATGGAACGATGTACCCGTTAGATCGAAATTTTCGACATGATGATTTTATAGTCGGTTCTAAGCGACCGCGGCGCCGTCTATAGTGAGTTCTTTATAGAACCCGTAACTATTCAGTTTCATATTACAATGAAAATCTTTGATAGGAGGTGACATCGTGCTATTTTAACTATAGGTATATACATACATGCAAAGCTGATATCCAGTCGGGATTCATTTTAGAACTCAAACTGAATAAAATCTCGAGCGAGAATGGATCCATAATCAATATCTCTGCATAGTAACCATTGCAAAACAAACGCAGATCTTCACTGTTACACATGTGGTATGCCTGGAATAAATAATAATACTACTATTATTAACACGTTAAAAGCCACCTTAAATTTTTACTTTTTCACTTTTTCGGCCATGGGGGATACCATGTAGTTGACACAGGATTGTTCTTTTGGTGCCATGGGACACCACATGAACGCTAGCCAACTCAACTTGAAAATAAGACTTAGAAAAATATGTCATATAGAGTAATGAAAAATAAGTAAGCTGGCGGCTCCATCGACTAAATAAGTGAGGCCCAACTGGTGTCTCTCATGGCGTTCAACGTGTTAAAAACACACTTCATGGTTTTCACTACTGCCAAAGTAGCATATATGATTTCACTAATATCAAGATGTATGGAGAAGACACGAATTAGATTAACGAGTGTGGTCGAGATTATGCCCTTAATTGAATTTTGAAGAATGTAGAAACAGTAACTGTCTTTCAAATAAAATAAAAACGAGTGTGCTTTAGACCACACAATTGATACTTGAGCACACTAGGCCTGCACTGTCTTAGATATACGAAACGTAACTGGCTATGAGAGATAGAGAGAAAAAAGTGTGATCACACCTCTCTCTTGCTCCGTTCGCCTCGCCCGATCACACCTTTCGTAACGCTCTCGTCACGCATTCAGCAGTTTACTCCCCAAGGCAAACTTGCGTAAAGAAGTTTTAACTCAAAAAAAAATTACTGTAAGCAACTAAAGAAATTTTACGTCAGTCGTATGGTCTAAAGCACAAACGTTTTTTTAAATGTTTTTTTTTAAACAGCTAGCTTATAGACGCCTGCAACGTCAGAAGCATCGCAAGCGTGTTGCTGACCCTATACCCAATCCCCCAGGGGCTCTGGTCACCTTACTCACCAACAGGAACAGAAAACTGCTTGAAAACAGTATTATATTGCAGTATAATTATGGTTAATCAGTGAATTGTAACAAGCTCAAGGATGTCTGCAACGTTAGGGTACTTGCGAATTGTTGCCTGTCTTTAGGGAAAAAATGACAGTACACTCAATGCTTGAACTATAAATATTACCTGTATATTAGTGTGAACTTGAGACAACTTGACACTTTCTCTGCACTTGCCGTCCACCAAATCCCAAGTACACATCTCACCAGCTTCTGATGAACTCACTATGAAATTGTTATCCTGTAATGAGATAATTTAATGTAATAACTATATATTTTACACATAAAATAGTAGATATGTGTAAATTATGATGCCACGTCGTCGCAACGGTCTTAGCACTGGTTTGTGGCTATTGTGCTGGCGGGTGCGCGTTCTATCCCTGCACGTGACAAACATTTGTATTGGCAATACAGATGTTTGCCGTGGTCTGGGTGTTAGTGCAGTCTTTGTGGGTCTCCTCACCGTGCCGGTGCTCGGAGAGCACGTTAAACCGTCGGTCCCGGTTGTTATCATGTACACCTGATAGCGATCATTACTCATAGTAGGGAATATGGAATATGGCAAACCCGCATTGGGGCAGCGTGGTGGATTAAGCTCTGATCCTTCACCTACATGGAGAAAGAGGCCATTAGAGACTGAAGCGTAAATTATGACTAACAGTTTAATTGGAATCATGTACGCTTCAGCCTGTAATATCCCACTACTCAATCATGTATCTATACCTAATATGAATTTGATCAGCTATTTATATTTACTATGATATATATAAAATGTACACATTTATATACATTTTATAAAGCAGAAGAGTTTGCTTGATTTAAGGCGCTAATCTTTCAAGTTATTGATTCAAATAGGAAAATTCTCTTATTATTTGATACACTATTTATCAAGAATATAAGCCTTACAGGTTACATAACATTATGCTAAAACTAATAAATCTAAGAAGCTTATTGTTGGATAACATAGAGCAAAACATTTTTCTATCAAGTAATTGATTTTGGAACACTGCTATTTTTTAATGCCAAAAACATGTAAATTCAAATTAAATACTTGCAAAAATTAAATAATTATTAAATATTAACTTTTTTTATAAAAATGTACTGAAATATATAACTATAACCTACCTGTATAATTGAAGCTCTAGACAAGCAAGTAACAGGAGCAGTGTGCCCAACGAGAAGGCAACGGGGGGTCATCTTCAATGTTTCTGGATCTACTTGCCAAATACAAATCTGACCATCGTAACAACCTGTTACCAACGTTTTCTGGTCTCTAGATAAATAAACCGAGGATATACAGTGGGTAGGTGCATATTTTCCCCACAAAACTACTGGCACTATGAGATTTGTACCAGGCATTTTAGCTGCAAGACAACATATTTCAATTTAGATAAATCAAGTTAAATTCAATAATAAAGAACATAAAATAGGTAAGGTGTGAAGTAATGAATAATGTGTAGAATTAAGCGTGAAAATGTTTTGTTTGTATAGCAAAATGATAAGAAATAAGACATTATTAACAAGGACGAATCTACTCTATGCATACCTGATTTTTATTGGGTGGTACGAAATTAAACTAACACAATTTTATGGTCAAAAACTACCCATACGGTTAGCTATTCTTAACTGATGAGAAAAATGGATATTTAACAATATTTTTAACGCAATATGATAAAAATAATCAATGAATTTATGACAGGTGACTGTCATATGTCACTGTTACTTACCATGGAGCACTATGCTCCATGGTTACTTACTGTACCGTCAAATCGATTAATTGAATTGTTGTTGCTAAAAAAACATGAAAAATACTCATGTAGGTATCTTGTTGGAATTCTAATGATTATGAATTTTTGGTTTTTTATCGTGCTTATATTTTATATTAATTTTATTTTTCATGTAGAGATTGTATTAGTAAAAAATATCTATTAAAAAATAATCAGAAACAAGCAAATTTTTATCTTAATATTTCATAATTAAGATAGACATATAAAAGTATGTTTTTAAATTATACGTTTTAAAGGAGATTCTATTACTATGACATTATTTTTTATGACAACTTATAATCGATAAGACTCAATGGGAATTTTTAAAATGAATAAAAATAAAATGGCTTCCAATACAAAAATCAGATCTAAAATTAATTTGAAAGAGGAAAAATTAGCAGATATGGGAGCGCAAATCGACGAGACTGATGAAATGAAGCTTAAAATGCTAGCTGGGCTTGATAAACCTAATCCTGATGACGTTATTTACCCTGCAGAACTAAATGCACATCTGATTGAACAGCTTAAAGTAAGAAAAATAATACATAATTAGCATTCTTCGCTAATGACATTTAATGATATATAAATTTATTAAATTTAAATACATGACCCTTTTTGGCATAGTATAAAACATTGAAAGTAGAAAAGTAGTTAACACATATTTCTTTATCAGTCTAACAACTAATATCAATATCAGTCTGATTGTAAAAAATAAACTTTTTCTCTATTTTCAAAGATAATGACCGGTGAAAATAACGAGCTACGTAAAACAGTATACATGAAAAACGAAGAGATGAAAGAACTCAATAAAACAATCGCAGATCTCAAACAACGGATACGCGATATCATATCCGGCACGGGACCAGCCATTTCATCTAAATCAGCTGGTGTTATTAGCGCCAAAATAACCGATCTCTGCAAACAAAACCGACACTTAGTTTCCGAAGTCGAAAGTTATAAAACGAAAAATGCAGCTCTTGAACGTAAAATAATGCAACTCGATATTATAACTAAAGAAAACGAAAAATTAGAAGCTTGTCTGTGCAAAGAAGAGACAATCGATGTGAATTCAGATGAACTCAAAGAGCTAAACAATAAACTTTCTGTAGTAAATAAAAAACTTTATGAAAGTAAAAATAGAAATCTTGAATTAAAAAATGATATATTAATAGCAACAAAAATACTTCAGCAAGAGCTTGGTGATAAATTCACGAGTATAAAAGAATTGCAAAATGATTTAGCAGGTTGGAAAGGTAGAGCACAGCAGATTGTGTTATTACAAGCCAAGATTACGGAACTCGAAGAAAAACTAAATGGCAAAAATAAGGATATGATGGAATCAAAACGAAAGGATCAAGGCCAAGTTAGTTTTTTATAATGTTGAAGATTTCTTGTAGTTCCTTGCTATGCATAAATGTACGATAAAAAATAAAGTATGTTTTATGTTTTAGATTATTCGTGAATTAGAAATGAAAAGGAAAAAAGAAACGGATCAAGCATTGAAAGAACTCAATGCAATAAAAGAAGAAAATCAGGAATTGAAAAAGAAGTTAGATGGGGCAAGATGTCGAATAAGAAATTTGGAATGTGATTCCACTACTGTAAGACAAAAAATGCAAACTTTTGTCGAAAAAAGTAACCACGATGACCTTCTTATAGCAGAACAAAGGGTTAGCTTAACAAGCCACATATTTCTATTATTATTATCATATTCTATTCTGTACCTACTTTTTTTGAAAATTTTGTCAGTATCCCGCGTATTTCGATTTGTAAGAAACGAAGAGCAGAAATGCTCATTTTCGTATTTCATTTACCACAGGAGATTCTCTAACAAGACCTGATTTAAGTGTTTAGAAGAATATCCATTTCAAATTTAAGCTTGCAGCATCCAATAAAGTATAGCACTGTAATTGTATTTTCTTTACAGAATCAAATTAAGAATTTAGAAATTTACTATCAAGAAATTCTAAAAGAGAATACGTCGAAAATGACAAAAATGAACAACGAAATCGTAGAATATCAGAAACTGATTAAAAATACAGATGCGAAAATTGATGCTCTGAGGCAGCAAGCTTCTGAAAAAGCGACTAAAATCGAAGAACTAAGAGCACAGCTATTGAGATACGAAGAATGTTCGCTGCAGAGCGTCTTTTTCACACCAATGAAGACAGCCACTGACAACGAAATAAAAAAATTATCAGAATTAGTTGTTACACTTAACGAAAGATTAGATAATGAGCGTCACAAATGGGAAGAATTAGATTTAGCTCATAGGAAGCTAAAAGAAAAGAATAAAAGGTTAGAAAGAAGAGTGTTTTCTTTAGAAGATGAATTGAGAACTTTAAAAGAAGCATCGAGAAGAGGATCGAGAACTACTAAAACTTTATTAAATAAAGAACAACAGTACGATATTGTAGCATTTGGAACACCGTCAGTAATCAAGAAACAGTCATCCATAGAGGTTTTTGGTAAACCAAGTGAGACAGTTTCTTCAGAAACCCCACCAGGGTATGAAGCTCTAGATAAAGATGAGTTAAAATATAAGTTGGAGCTAGCAGAAGAAAAACTTAAAATAATGGAAGATAAATTGAAAATGATCGAAGAAGAGAAACAAGATGATTACAAAAATTTAACAGAAATGATACAAACTTCAAAACAACTTTTCAACGAAGCGTTGTCAGTTTTGAAACGTGAGAAGTGTCAGTGTTCGTAATTATTCATATAATTTATTTGATTATATTAAATGATTGTTTACAATACAAAGATTTTATTTTTGCGATACCATATATATATATATATATATATTTGTAGGAAGTAGGAGGTCAGACTAGTTCATTACAAGATAGTTATTAGTTAACGGGGGCGGCGAGTCTAACTTCTTAGAATTCGATGGATTCACTGTCGTAGAGCAGAAGGAAAAACTAAAAGCAGTTCCTAGGACTTACGACCCAGATGTAGGGTTAAGGAGGCCCCCTTTGTGATGCGTATCAACGCTCACCTTCACTGCTCGAGTTGTCTGCCCTGCCTAGCCAAATTATAGATCGTAATAAAATAAGTAACAATTAATTTGTTTGCACAAATTAATTATTGAAAGAGCCTAGGCTAAGCTACTAGCAGGATACAACAAGTGCACCGTGCCAAGCCAGAGCCAAGATTGCGTTTGCCACGGTTGCACCGATCGTTTTATACACATCAGAATGACTCGAGTAATAGAATGAGTGAGGGTAGGTGACTATCGAACGATGTGCTAGGTGCTAGGTGGATTGCTCGGTGCATCCATTCTTTATAAATCTTTTGCTAATTGCCTACGACAGCACAGGTACCGACACATATGTTTAATATTAGTATGCATTAACATCGCCCTTTTGTTTTTGTTTTTTTTTTTTTGGGATGAAAACTAGAAATGTAACTGAGAGAGAATAATAAGTTAGTATTTACGAAAAATAAATTTAATAATTTTATTGTTCCTAATTAACATGAGTCATTATAAGATGTTTATATATGCCTATAAGTATTTTCAATAGAGGTTATTCAAACAAAATCATTTTTAAAAATAATTGGTAGATATAAGTTTAGGTAGTATTTTTTAATCACATTATTATTTGTATACTTCTTTTAAAACTTTTTTTAAACTTAAAAATTACAAATATTATCGTTCGTGTTGACTCGATTTGTTTACCAACACAGGCCGCTCGCCCGCATACAATATGCGGATCAGTCGAGCGACTGATCGGAGTCTATTTCCGAGAAGTCACTGTCGCCGAGCGATAGTGTTGTTACCGGTTTGTCTGTAGATGGTTATCGATAAAAATGGCAAAGGCAAAAGAGGAGAGACATTTTTGAGATTTTGATTTAAAATATTATATTGCTAGCTTTTTTTAATAAACATAGTTATATAATAAAATTGCATTAAATTAAATATAATACACGTATTATGAGTATTAATACATTTTACTAGAATTACTTAATGTGAACTTCCACCATAATGTTTTATATAAAAATTTGGCAGGTTTTCTAAAAATCCAAATTTAAGGGATACATGGAAAAAAATGGTAATAACAGATTAACCTGGAAGCCCACAAAAAATAGTGTAATTTGTTCAGATCATATCAATACCGCTAACTTTTAAGTGTTGACGAACAATAGAAGGATTAGTCGAGGGCACCAAACCAACACTAACGCCACACTGTTTTTGTCCCGTAAGTTTTTTTTTGTCTCATGTACAAGGTAATCAAGATATGGTTCACCTTAGTCATAGTAGTGAAATGAAGCTTAGATTTATCAACTTTAAAAATTAACAATGTCCATCCTTTCAGAGTCATCAACAAATCATTCAATCTAGCAGATGACAAACTCTTCATCTTATGATGCCATTAGTGCTACGCTCCCTATTACCGATTCATTGACATTACCGTGTACATCATCAACTCCTCAAAATGTATGTTAGCTTTAAATCGTTTATTGTAGACTGGCATTGTTTGGCACAACAACGTTGCACCAAACGTATTGTGACATAATAGTTAGACATTTATGCTGTCGCGATACTTTTTAACTGACTTCCAAAAAGGGAGGAGGTTCTCAATTTGACTGTATTTTTTTATGTATGTTACTTCAGAACTTTTGACTGGGTGGACCGATTTTGATGATTTTTAATTTAATAGAAAGCTGATGTTTATCATGTAGTCGCGTTCAAATTTCATCGAGATCTGATAACAACTTTTTGAGTAACCTTTGATAACGCGTATATATTACGTATATTGTATTACTTGTCAATGTAATTGAAGTCAGTTTTTTTTTTTCGTTTGCGAGCAAATACAATTATAGTAGATAATGATGTATTCTACAAAGTCTTACTTCATTATATATTTCTATTATCATTAGTTTTTGCAGCGCACGCAATGTAAGGAATTTTTTAGGATATTTTTTATCCCCTGAGTTACAATATTGGAGTTTTAGTAAGGATCCCTAATATTTTTGAAAATATAGTATAACCTATGTCGCTCAGGGATAGTGTAGCTTCTCAACGGTGAAATAATTTTTTGAATCGGTCCAGTAGTTTTGAAGCCTATTCAATGCTAACAAACAAACAATCAAATCTTTACTCTTTATAATCGTTTATTTTACATGAAGATGTTTGATTTGTAGTATATAATAAATTAAGTCTATTTTTATAATAACATCTTACCTTTGTATCACTTTAAAAACCTTATTTCTCTAACCGAGTACTTGAATTTATCGATAATGCATATCGACAGTTGTTACAACCATGTCTGTAAGCAACTTGTCCGTGTAGTTGCGGCGTGTCATTATACTGTAATAACACAGAATGTATCTATGTTTGTGTGAAAAATGTAAGTGTGACTTTAATTTTGTATGTGTGAGTTTCGTAGTGACAGACGATTATTTTTGTGTGGGAATTAGATAAAGTGTGCATGTGTATAATTTCCCCCCGCAAAAAATGACAGAAAGTTTTGTATCGGTAACAAACGCAATGGCTACTCCCCTCCGTGTTGCTCTATGCCTTGGGGCGGCAATTTAATAACACATTGTATATGTATTTAAAGTTAATTAGTAGGTAGTTTACTTTTTGCAAAACTTAAGAGTTAAGATTACTTCTAGATTAATCTATCTTCTTCAGAACAATTAATCCCTTGTAACTAGTACCATTGCCTTAAAAATGGGCATGGACAATTCGCTACGGTAGCCGTGCAGATGATGCTTACTATTTAGTTCTTGAGCTATTTTTTATTACTAAACGCGAGAATGGAAAAATAAGAAAATCGTTAACAGAAGACTGATTGATTAAATTCGCTTTAGTTATGATATTATTATTTTTTCACTAAATTGCTTAAAATTCTGCGATGATTAATAATTTAATTATAATGTTAATAATTTTGAGGATAACATAATTTTTATTTTACTTAATAAAAACTAAAAAGAAACGAAAGTACCAAAGAACCGGCTTTCAAAAACAGATCGGTTTTGAAAACCCTTTTAAGTACATTACGCCGTACACGATACACCGCAAAACTAAGTCTATTTTTCATTGTTACTTAGTATTATATAATTACTTATTATTTTATTTTTGATGATTGATATTGTGGGTATACCAGCAACTAGTAACTGCTTTTTTGACAACTATCCAGTATCCGGTCATGCTGAATTGCTGATGATGACGACCATGATGACGACGATGAGTCGACGAAGCAATAACTAATTGGAATCCAAGAAGAAAAATCTCTTATATTTTAGGTTAGAAATGTTTACTTACAGCGATTAGATATCTGAAATACAATTTATTTTCACGCAGAAATTGATTCCGTTTCTACTGAAATGGTAGACTTTTAAATTACCTAACAATATTACGAAAAATGGTAGTTTCTATTACAGCTTAGGCAACATTCAACGCCGCCATTTGTCATTTTTTTGGCATGCGCGTTCGACGATGCAACGAAAATCGTGCTCGTGAGTGTTTTCATGAAAGCAAGTGAATTTTGAACTTTGTTTGTGTAACGTGAAAGTTTTGTCGTTATATAAATTATTGTTTATATCTTCTCAGTGATTGTGTTTTATAATTTGTCGCAATGAATAAAACTTGTGCAAGGTGCGAAAAAACAGTTTATCCAACGGAGGAATTGAAATGTTTAGACAAGGTAATTTTCCCACATTCTTAAAAAATAATTTCATATCTGCTAATTAAATTCATATTTACATTTATTATGTTAGGTATCTGCATTAATGGTTATAGATAATTGTTGTTTATTGAAAATTATATTAAAAAAGTTTTCGTTGTCATCGGCCGGTACACCAATTTAAACAGCCGGACGGGTGAGTCATTAAATTATAAAAATTAGTGCTGATATCATTGAGAGCAGTATAATACCATCTATCATATCTAAGTGCACTCGTCCCGTATGCTCTTTATTAGGCAATATAGGTGACCTTGTGTCACAGAGCATCGATTTTATCGATATCTAGGATTTTTAGTGTTATGTCAATGACATCGACGTAAAATAATAATTGACTTCAATGTTCTTTCTCAAACATAATATCGGTCGAAATTAATAATTAATTCAGTCTGGGCTGTATGGATTATAGTCCTTTGCATTTCCCTATTGGGGATAAATTTTATAACAACTACATCGGTCGAAATTTTATTTATTTATTATATTCGGTCGAATTTTAACGAAAAATATGCCATATTACTGATGAATAACATGAATGATTGGATATAATTATTATAATAATGTAATGTTTAGTTTGTTTCTATTCCAACAAAATATCATTCAATTTACTATTTACACAATTAAAAGAGAAACTTTATGTTGGCAATAAAAAATGTTTGCAATTTCATCATAATAATAGTAAAAAGAAAACATTTAATGGTTGTAATACACAGTACAGTCGTAAAACCCATATTTTTATAGAAAATAATAGAAAACCAAAGCATGTTTTTACACTTGATAGAAACTTATATAAAAACAATTATGAGTAACAGGTAACAATGGGATTTATATGATCATATTTATTTTAAATTGCTTTATTAAGGGGAGTTCTTACTTAAAATTACCTACTATACTAACATTAAATTAAATATAGGCAATTTATATAGTTTTCATTGTATCTTGATTAATTGTAAAAAAAAAATATTAATCTGATACTTGAATAAACAAACAATAATTGACCAAAATAATTAAAAAAGAAATTTGTCATAACTATTAATATTGTAATAGGGAAGTTCAAGTTTGGAAGAAATGGTTTTATTAAACATGGTCTAATATTTAATCTTTTATGTGAGATCAGTTTTAAAATAAACAATAAGTGATGAGATTGATATGCTTGTTTCAGTTACGAAAATATTAAATAATAGTGTTACTTTCTTATAGGAATAAGATTTAGTGTAAGTTTTATTTATCATCAATTTTTGTCCTGAAGTTAAGCTTTTACATATTTATAATATCTGCAAATCTGCATTAGAGCAAAGTGATGGATTAAGCTCCCATTCTTCTACTTCATGGAGAAAGTGGCCTACATGCAGCAGTGGGATGTTACAGCCTGCATTGTGATCGATATATATATACATATATGTATCTAATATATAAAATTCTCGTGTCGCATCGTTTGTAGTTAAACTCCTCCGAAACGGCTTGATCGATTCTCATGTAATTTTGTGTGTATATTGGGTAGGTCTGAGAATCGAACAACATCTATTTTTCATCTCCCTAAATGTTAAGGGTATTTAATTTTTTTTTTTTTTTTTATAATTTTTAGATAAATTATTTATTTTTTATTTTATTATGATTTGGCATTGAAAAATACATACAACCCTAAATTTTCACCCTTCTACCACCAAACCCTATTTTTAAATAGCGTTTAGCGGCAAGACAACATTTGCCGAGTCAGCTAGTATATATATATCAATATTATCAATCTAAAAAGTTTGTTTTTTTGTTTAAATGCATTAATCTCATGTACTACTGCTACGGAACAGTGGCACAGCTAGCGTTTTATAAAGTTTTTTTCAATAAAAAATAGTTCTTTTTTTATTATTTTTAGAAATTATCATAATGTTTTAATTATAGGGTTGTCTAAAAGCAATGGCCAACCAGCCAAAAGATCCTACCAGCCAAAAGGCCTATCTTAATACATAAATTATAATTGTCTTAAACTGTCGTTTTTTTTTTAGTTTTGGTGATAAAACCTATAAAGTTAACATAACTACTGCTTAATTACTAAGCACGTACTAGTGCTTAAAATTTTGATATCCTTGTTAAACAAATTTCATCATGGCAAGCGCATCACCTACCCCTGACCTGCACCAGGAGCTCTGACCACTTTACTTACCACGGGAACACAATACCTAACACCTAAAAGGTTGAGATACTTCCCCAGACGAGCCTTCTGTGCTCTGCTTCAATGAGTGTGTTTGTCCCTATTTTTAAAAAGTCGATTACAATAAAGATTACTTTAAATGCTGCTGTTGAAATTATGGAAAAGTAGTTTTAATTAGTTTTAATAATTAATCCCTGACACATCACTCATTATTATCATCAATTCAGCCTATCGTAGTTCACTGCTGGACATAGGTCTCCACAAGTTCGTGCCAAAATGGTGTGAACTCATGTGTGAACGCATGGATTGAAATCCACTGACCGAAGACGGGTGCGACAAAGTCAGCCCCGCGGTCACCAATCCGCCTACCCAGCGTGTTGACTATGGTTAACACACATGAGTTCACTCCCTGACATACGATTATGACATTTTTCTTAACACAATCTAACAGGTGTTACTACCTTTTTATAAACATTTCGAAATCTTTTATATAAGTTACAAACGTAATACACGTTTCATAATTGTGTCATGTATGTCCTTTTACGACCATATAAGTAAATATAATAAAATAAAATTGTCCATATGCCTGTAATCTCCTCAACTCTTCATTTGACCATGACCAGTATTTCACCGTCTGCTGTATTTAACTTTATAAATGTATAATAAAATTTATAGAAATAAAAATTACTAGCTTAATTTGTTACCATGCTCTAAACTCAATGTTGGATCAATTATAACAGATTTTTTTTTTAAGTTTTTTAATACTCGAGAAGTTTTTATGGAATGAAAATTTAGGAAAATTGTGCAGAAAATTTGAGAATTAGGAAAAATGTAAATATTTTTTAGTTACTATAATTATATAAAAACTAGTTGACCTGACAGATGCTATCAAGTCTTCTGAACTGTCTAATTTGTGAAGTTTAAATAGGAAAAAAAAAATGTACCGTAATACCCTAATTACGTAGTGGTATGAAAAATACTTTATAGCCTATTCTACATACCTATAAAAATATGCAAGAAATGACCTTAATCCCACTGTGACACGAGCTTTTTTTATATTATATTAGATATTATCCTAGCTGATATTGTTTTATTATTACTGGAACTATTTAATATGCAACAGATAGTGAAGTGTTAACTGTTAAGAGGGACTTCATTCTTTTGTATTTCTTATCATTTAATATTGTGCTGTAAAGGTTGATTAAGTTTTATTTAGGCTTGGTGTTCCTATTTTCCCTGTCAATTATATTCCTATACTATCTTACTATATATTAGGATATTTGTTGGAAACCTTTTCCAATGAAAGTAATTGACAAATGGACGTTTATTTTGCTAATTGACCTAAAAACGTATTTTTTTCTTTGACCTAATTACGTAATGAGTATTATTTTCACTATTTAAAATTGCTCTAGGGAATATTAATTAGTTATGAACTGAAGTTACATAATATGTTTGTGAGCCTACTTGAAAAATAAATGTTTGTTTTTTTTTTTAAACTGGCAAAGTACAAATCTCATAAACCTTAGAAAAACAATACTGTAGACCAAAGCCGTACTTAGGTAAAAGGCAGTAAGGTGTAAAAATCGATATCTGAGAAAATTGAGTACAAAATTCTGAATTATTCTCTATGAAGTCATCTAATATTGTAATATTACATGACATTACAGAGACTCATTTAAATGTGATTTTTGATCATAATTATTGTCAAGGCCTAAATTAAATGACCTTTCGTTTTTGACTGTCATAAATCAAAAAGCAGTCACGTGTGTTTACTGTTTTTATACTCTGTAAAACGACGATTTTACTGTCTTTTTCGTAGTTTTCATAAATTATTTATATTATTTTATCTGTATTTGTCCATGTTTTAAGGAGGTTTGCGTGATTTTGTCCATAGGGTTGAAATATTCCATAGGTTTCCAATGATGAAAGTTTTTGGTATATTGTTCTGTTTTACGATCGAATTTCACAATATTTATGAGACATTTCTAGTCGCAAATATGAATCTAAAAGTTGTAAGTGTATTTATTGAAAAACAGGTGCTAATGGACTATTCTAACTCCTGCTTTTAAATTCTATTCATAGCTTATTTACAAGATAGAATTTATCCAGAAGCGGTGAAACCGGCCCCTATTGTAACAAAAATTAGTTATTCATTTATTTTAATAAAAGGCGCCAACTGTTCTGATGCTGCAGTAATGTATAACTGATTATATAAATAGGCCGTTATTATAGATTTTCCAAAATATACGTGCTAGTAACGTATCACTAAAATGAGAATACGTTTTACCATTGACATGTATAATTTAGTAATTACCTTAAAATTGAAGAATGAGCCAATGATATTTTATATTACGTTACATTCCGAAGCGTCGCTAAAATAAAGTGCATTATTTCGAAATGTTTTTTACTAGTTGTACTTTTAACTACCAGTTTTACCCGCGAGATATATGTATATAACCTGAATATGTATATATACAAATGTATTTCACCACTTTGACTATAATCTATTCGTACAAATAAAATTTCTCATCTCTACATGAGATTATGGAATACCTTACACTTCAGCCTGTAATATCCCACTACTGGGCATAGGCCTCTTTCCCCATGTAGGATAAGGATCAGAGCTTAATCCACCGCGCTTCACGCTGCATGGAATACCTGATTAATATGAATTTTTATGAGAGCAAAATATCCAGAACAATTTTTTTTTCTGCTTGTATATTTATTCGCATATGAAACTAAATCGAATCGAAAGAAAAATCGAATTTCTTTGCTTTAAAATCTGCTGCATACTTACTTCAGCCTATCGCAGTCCACTGCTGGACATAGGCCTCCCCAAGTTCGCACCAATCCCGGTTTTCCGCAACCCTCATCCAGGAAGTCTGTGTACACCTAATTTCAAATCCCTTGCGTTCAAAGTTACGTGTAAAAGCTAGTCGTTTACTTAGTATATTAGTTAAATTTTGGCCAGGAGTTAACCGACAGTTAAGCTTATTTATTAGAAACGTGTGACATGTTGTGACGTCGTCAGGGTATTAACGGTTCGTCATTTTGTTTTTCAATTGAATTGATTTGTAATCCATACAAAATTGCATAAACATTGAAACCGCAACCGGCCATAAATATGAATTGAAACACATAAAAAATTTGTCATAATATTGAAAATAATTAACTAACATACCTACCTATTTCAATTCAAGTCTATTTTACTGCAAACCACCATGCCATGTTTACTGCAAAGTTGGATTATCGTCCCGAGTCTGGGTTTAACTTATTTATTACTAGCTGGCTTGGCGAACTTCGTATCGCATTTTTCTTTCTTAAATATAATAATTACATATATCAAAATAAAATATATCATATATTTTAAGTTAGATCAAACTGCACACGGTGTGCAAATTTCATTAAAATCGTTTCAGTAGTTTAGGAGTCCATCGCGGACAAACAACGTGACGCGTATTTTTATTATATCAAGATTATATTATACAAAACATATAGCTATATTCGTCTATTACCTACAACGCAGGCATTACGTTGCCTACTAAAGAAATATTTTATGTATAGAAAGATACCAAATAAATTTCCATTTCGTTATCTATGACTCCCACAACTGCCACAACTCCTACATACTCCTCGTTTTTTTTTTGCTTTAAACAGTAATGCACGTGGTTCTTCTAGAATTGCAAATTATAAAAATTCACGGTATAAAGAAAGTTGCTCCTTGCTTTTTGAACTAGGCATTTTCTTTCCAATATGTATTAATCAATCTTTTATGTAATCTATTGTCTATATAAATAAAAATTAACCCTCGCTAGACCAATTCGGCAATTTTTTTTGTATGTTACTTAAGGCCCACGGAAAGTTTTAATACAAAAAAATATCTATATAAATTAAACTTTTGACAGAACAAAGTCTGTCCGGGCAGTTTAGTAATATATACAAAGAAATCTCATTTGTAATTGAAATTAACACGATTTTTACGCTCGATTTATTTTTAATGAACTGTAGAAGTATTTACTTCGAAATATTAATTGTTATTGTATATCAATTAAGTTCGACTCTAAATACAATTCTGTTAACTAATCTACATATATAAAAATGAATGTTTGTCTGTATGTTCTTTATTGAATCGTAAACTATGTATTTGATCATGTCATGATCTTCAGGAAAATGTTGACATGAGCCCACAAAGGTTTCTGAGTTGGTACGACAAAAAAAAAGCGTAGTAACGCACATAGGGTACAGCTAGTTTACAACTCAAAAATGCACTTTTTATCGACCCTTAAGAAACGAAATGTTGCGAAATCTGTTAGATGACCGCTACCACTACTAATAAATTTTATAGGTACTAAAAATCTTATTTTAAATTTTAGTGAAAGTGTAATGAAATAATTCTTAAAATATTATTTGCTATCTGTTTATTAAAAGATAAAATAACCGCATGTATGTAGCAAAGTAAAAAATGTAGCAAAGTTATCAATAAATTAAAAATATTAAGTGTCGACATCTATAAAAAAATTCGTTTTGTAAAAATATAAAAAACAAAATGAGGTTTGATATTAACCTAATATAATAAAAAGTTCTAATATAATTATGTACTTAGGTACGGCACAAAATAATGTCATACAATAATATAAAAAATTAAAATAAAAAGAAGAATAGAAAAAAAATATATGATTCCGGCTAGGATCGAACTGGCGGCCTTCTGCGTGTAAAGCAGATGTGATAACCACTACACCACGGAACCAGTTGATAGTAGAGGTAAAAATGTAGATTGTGTTCTCAATGTTACAAAGTCGGTTATATAAAATATTTTTTATATAACAGCACTCTTAATACGTGATAAAAATTATGTTATGTATCAGACTTGGGCAAAATGTTATCAGATTAATGAGTTAGGATTACGATTACAATGTGTAATATGTAATCATGAGTACAGATTACAAAAAGTAAAATTTGGTAAGTAATGATTATTAATCCAACAGTG
The DNA here is from genome assembly GCF_905220565.1 of Melitaea cinxia. Lineage (NCBI taxonomy): Eukaryota > Metazoa > Arthropoda > Insecta > Lepidoptera > Nymphalidae > Melitaea > Melitaea cinxia. The sequence goes on from NC_059422.1 coordinate 6,419,101, forward strand.
TGAATTTTGAAAAATAAAAAAATGGATTTTGTCATAAGAATAATCTTCATTTTTGTAATTAGTTATATATATATATATATATATATATATATATATATATATATATATATATATATATATATAGACCGCAGGCAACGGCAAACATTTGTATGGCGATACAACGGAATTTTTTAACGAAAGATATTTATGGGACAAAATATTTTTATAACGGATTACGTCACTCTCGTCGTTGTTATTATTATTATCATTATAAATGTTTCATTTTTCAGACAGCTTGACTGGAAAATGTCGAATTAAAGGAAAATGTTCTTATTCGAGTAGTTAAGCTTCAAACACTGAATCGTCTCTTTAGAAAGTCAGCACCTGTCTACTATATTATATATAAATTTAATATCAATAATAACCTGAAGGTTCGCAGGTCACATAAATCAACAATTATAGTTAATCTGACGCTACCACTGTTGTAGATACACTGAGAACTGCTAAAAATGTGAATTTTATTAAATTTACCTTCGTATTGTAGCAATAATTGACATTTTATTATATTATTTATAATCTCAAGCGTACGGCTCACCTGATGGTAAGCGATTACCGTAGCTTATAGACGCTTGCAACACCAGAAGCATCGCAAGCGCGTTGCCGACCCTACCCCTATCTCCCCCCGTTCCTCACCACAGGAACACACCTGCTTGAAAGCAGTATTATTTAGCTGTGATCTTCTGTAACGTCGAGGTATACTTTCCCGGTCGGGCCGCTCCAGATTTTGAGCAAAATATATCCCGCTGTCCCTGTTAAATATATGTCAGTACATTAAACAGGGACAGCGGGAAGTATCCTGAATATAGTCAGAGTTGTATCACAGGCGATACCGTGGTTCACTTCTAGTCTCGATATAAAATATTTTCCACTGCATAATAAGTTAAAAATGTGTTTGTTCACGATCTCCTATCACGCGAAGTTGACTGTCCTTGGTCATGCGATAATAGTGAAGGAATGCGTCTGAAGCGTGTGTTTATGTCAGATATATATTTACCTTTATTCGCATTATGTAGAAAACAAAAAGATTTAATTTGTCCTATATGTACTAATATTGTTAAAAAATAAATATCATTAACATAACGGCCGTCTGTTCCTAAAGTAATCAATTTAATGCTATATGTAACAATCGATTGATATAGATATATTTTTTTTATAAAAAATAATTAGGTAAATAAATACATACATATTACAACCAGACTCGAACCCACAACTCCCGAAGGAGAAAGCAGTATCACTACGAACTGCGTCAACAGGGTAGTCGTATTATAAGAGTTAAAGTTTGTTAATTTATTTGTAGGTTTTTAGGGATAATCTCTGGAACTACTAAGCCGATTTTAAAAACGATTAATTTTTTTTGTAAAAATTTCTTTGTCGATTAATATCTTAGACCAACAGAAAAAGTGGACAAAAACTATTTAATTGTAGCAGAACCATAATAAGCTATGACATGAAATCAAATCCGCAACCACAAGCGCAAAAGTCAAGTTTTGTGATCGCTAGTCCCAAGCCTATGTCAATGTCTTCCACCGGACCGTACTAAATTACTGACCGTAAAATAGTTTCGTACAAACGGAAATTCTCGAAAAAATTCGTTAGAACTACACAAAAAAGTTATCTAAAATAAGCTTTAGATAAAGGTGATTGAAGACGAATTACAGATAAAAATAAATCTTCAAATTAATTTATACTTAATGTTATAAAGCTAGAGTGTTTGTTTTTTTGAACACGCAAACCTCTGGAACTATCTTGTCTCATCTCAGTCTCGGATCGTCCATTTACCGATGAAGGCTATATAATATTTTAGTAAGTCTTTTTTTTTATATAGAACTAGGTCGGCAAACAAGCGTACGGCTCACCCGATGGTAAGAGATTACCGTAACTTATAGACGCCTGAAACACCAGAAGCATCGCAAGCGCGTTATCGACCAAATCCCCAATCCCCCTAGGAGCTCTGGTCACCTTACTCACCAACAGGAACACAATACTGCTTGAAAACAGTATTATTTAGCTGTGATCTTCTGTAAGGTCGAGGTAATAAGAGGAATTTTCCTGCTGTGCCCTACCTCAGTAAAGTATAGTAAGTTTTTTCCTCAAATGAACGCGGGTGAAACCGCGCGGCAAGGCTAGTTTATTTATATATTATATTATATAAAACGGGAAACATTAATTAATTTCCTATTTTTTTAGAAAGTATTTTAATTAAACAATCAACGTTGATTCGTCTAACGGACGGCTATATCTAAATCGCGTTTCCGCTTCGTTTCCGATCTGAATTTGATAAAGTTGTCTCGATGTACCAAAACTATATATTTTCAAAAACGAAATAGAACTATGTATTACAAATTTTCCTTTGCGAGTTTCTTTCGCGTTCATTGTTTTAACCGACTTAAAAAATAGGAGGTTTTCAATGTAAGAATAAGAATTAATAAACGCTTCACACTCAACGGATCCTCCAGTAGCATTTTCTCCTGTGTTGGGGGTCCGGAAACACACAATACACAAACACAAAACCCAGACCACGACTAACATCTATATGGTCGATACAAATGTCTGTCGTGAGCGGGAATCGAGCCCGCAACCGAATTAGACTGTATATTTTTTTTTTGTTTTTTTTTGTTTTTTTTTTTGTTTTTTTTTTTTTTTTTTTTTTTTTTTTTTTTTTTTTTTTTTTTTTTTTTTTTTTTTTTGTTTTTTTTTTGTTTTTTTTTTTTTTTTTTCCATAACTTTTTATCGGATGTACCGATTTCTTGTGTTGATTATTCTTTTTTTTTTAAATCGAAAGCTGGCACTTGTCGTCTTTAAATTTGACCTATTATGTCTACGAGTAATAATGTGTTTTGTACGATATAAAGAAAACTATTTTTTTTGTTATAACGAAATAGCATTAGAAATGTTCTTATTTTACAAGTTTTTTACTGGCTCTGCTTATTCGTATGGGCTGGACTATATCTTGATAGTTTACAGAATATGACCTTCAAGAACTGATTCTAATATTAGCGTTTTCAGTTAAATAAACTGTTAGTTTATTACGTAAATATTTATAAAGGTTTATCTATGAAGTACATTATGTACCTACTCGGGTTCTGTTCAATTTTGTTCTATTATGTACGTACGAGTAACAAATTAAATTTAAATTTCTCATTTTCATTTAAAGATAAATAAGTTATTAGACGTTTGTATAATTTTATAATTTCGATTTTATTTGTTCGGCTTAAATATGGTTTAGAAGCCTATATGGTTCGTACGTAGGATGACAATAATATCGGGCCATAATAAATGACGCATCTTTTCTTAATTTGTCGATGTTGTGTTCACTTCTCGATACTAATCTATACTAATATTATAAAGCTGAAGAGTTTGTTTGTTTGTTTGAACGCATTAATCTCAGAAACTACTAGTCTGATTTTAAAAATTGGTTCAGTTTTAGATAGCCCATTTTTAGGCTATAGGCTATATATCATCACGCTAAGAAATAGCAGTGGAGCACTAATGAAGAATGTTTCAAAATCGTGTTTTTTTTTTCTTTTGAGGGCTTCCCCAGCAAGCCCAATGTAACTATTCCACGCGGACGAAGTCGTGGACAGAAGCTAGTATTATATGAAGGTTAAAATTTTTTGCTTCATTCGTAGTGGCTTATTGGCAAATTTAGCAAGTACTGAAATGTAATGAGTTTTTAATTTTTATTTTATTATATCTGGGAAATACTTAGACTGTAAAATAACAAGTTACGACACGTCTAAAGCAGAGTTAACAACAACTAGTTTTTGGTAAATCTATAGATTATGTCAGTAGATTGATTCTTCAGTGAAACTCTATTGATGCGTCGATATATGTATAAATATATCTATGTATAGTATGTATATTTTAGTGTCATATTTGTATTTATATATGTAATACTTCTATGTACCTATCTATATTCATCAAAAAAAAAAAATATTAGCTATATCAGCCGACTGTGCAGCATTAAGTTGCTTACCATTGGAACACACAACCGCGTGTGTATGTTATAAGATATTTATTTATTTTTGTAAATGAATTGAGTATATTTATCATAAATATCATAAGTATAATTCATTGTACCTAATTTTTTTTGTACACTTACATCGAAACTTAATCCCGAAGGCTGTAAAAAAAACTATAGTTTTTTTAGCAGAAGCCTTTTATTTCTAAGTAGATATATATCTTAACCTAATTAACCGACTTCCAAAAAAGGAGGAGGTTCTCAATTCGACTGTAATTTTTTTTTTATGTATGTTACATCAGAACTTTTGACCGTGTGGACCGATTTCGACAATTTTTTTTTAATCGAAAGTTGGTGTGTGTCAATTGGTCCCATTTAAATTTATTTGAGATCTAACAACTACTTTTCGAGGTATATCTAATAATGCGTTTTTACTTGACGCTTTTTTCGTCGACCTACGTTCTATTATACCGCATAACTTTCTACTGGATGTACCGATTTTGATAATTCTTCTTTTGTTGGAAAAGAGATATCCCTAGTTTAGTACCATGATAAGGAAACCAGGATTTGATGATGGGATCCCAGAGAAATTGAGGGAAACTCTTGAAAATCCGCAATAACTTTTTACTGGGTGTACTGATTTTGATAATTCTTTTTTTGTTGGAAAGAAGATATCCCTATTTTAGTACCATGATAAGGAAACCAGGATCTGATGATGGGATCTCAGAGAAATCGAGGGGAAACTCTTGAAAATCCGTAATAACTTTTTACTGGGTGTATCGATTTTAATAATTTTTAATTTAATCGAAAGCTGATGTTTGTCATGTAGTCACATATAAATTTTATTGAGATCTGATAACTACTTTTTGAGTAATCTTTGATAAAGCATAGTTACTTGACTATTTTTTCGTCGATCTACGTTGTATTACTCGTCGATGTAATTGGAGTCGGTTTTTTTTTTTCGTTTGCGAGCAAACACAATTATAATATAATTTTCTAAACAAATTGTACAAGTAAAGTACGTCTAGCCGTTGTTATAGTTTTATATGAAATCGAGATCATCGAATGCCATCTTCCAACAATGGCATGTAACGGTAGTTCGGAATTGGCATACTTCATCTCACCATCGCGTTTCACGCTCCAATGATTCGGTTCACAAAATTTTAAACGTATCATGAATGAAAGTCAAAATTGTATCATGAATTAAAAATAAAAATAAATTTTGAATGAGTTTTTCCTCAATACGAAATTTATTTATTATTTATTTATTTATTAGTACTTTATTGCATCAAAGAATTGTACAAAAGGCAGACTTAATGCTAAAAGCATTCTCTAACAGCCAACCTTAGCACGTACAAGAGCGGACGTTTGAGTTGTGCAATATTAAGTATTAGTAAAATTCACATCAAGAGAAAAAAATGGAGTTATATAATTCTAACAGCTGATTGGCGATTTGCATGGCCCTTACGACCTTTTTCACGAGACCATGGTCATCGTCGATAGAACGAATCGCAACGGCCTAGCTTCCTACGACTTTTCAGAAGTATCACTTCTGCCGTCTGTGAATCACACTTTTATTTTTGTTCATACCGTTTATTTTTAACAACCGCTCCGGGGTAGTGGTGAGCGTGGCATGTACGCGCCTAAACAGCGGGGGTTTGCGGGTTCGGTTCCCGCTCGGGGTGGATATTTGTATTTTTACAAATATTTTTTTTCGATTTGGTGTTTCACTGTCTGTTCTTGTCGGTCTCACCACCATGTCACCATGTCTCCAAGAGCACGTTAAGCCGTCCGTCCCGGTTGTTATCACAAATATCTGATAGCGATCGTTACTCATAGTAGGGAATATATACGCCAACCTGCAGTGAAGCAGCGTTGGTGGATTAAGCTCCAATCCAAATTGGAGAAAAAGGCCTATGCCCAGCAGTGGGATATTAGAGGCTGAATCGTAAACACGAACAACACGACAGAAAAAGATTTATCCAATTTGGCTAAAGAATTATCCAAATATAAAATTATACCTGACGGCGAAATAAATGCCCTCATTTCATTTATTTTTGTATAAAATGTTCATGGCTCTAACCACCAGATTCGGACAGTTTTTTTGCTCTTGTGTTTTTGTTTGGTACTGTTATATTTAGATTAAGACAATAGCACTTATATTTGTTATAAAATTAAAATTACTCATTAGAATGCCGACTCATGATAATTGTCTGAAATCGTAACTTTTTTTTTGCGTTAATTACGCGTCAAAAAAAAAAACGTTAAAACTTATATTTCAGCATCCCGACGTTTCGAAAGTAGGTGATGAATTGAACTGTCAGTTAAGCATCCGTTTATTTGCTGATTAAAGTTATTATTGCACACAATAATAACTATATCAGTAATTTCCTTCAAGAAGCCAAGATTCGTAATTATTGATAATTTATTTTATTTATTTTGTTTAATTTACAAAAAAAAAAAAAATACAATTAATTCGATAAACAGTGCAAAAAAAATAATGTGCAGTTAACAGTTAAATACTGCACTATCTGTAACAACAATAATCTATTTATATCAGTGGTACATAACCAGGGGATCGCGGAACCCAGGAAGCTACAGAAGTGATCTCCACTATAAAACGAACTACGTAACGTTTATAGTTGCACGAAACGAAATTTTTATAGTTGCATTAAATAACTAAGTGCCTTTTCCAGATTTTAACTACTAACATTTGGTGAGTCGTGGCAAAATAGACATTTTATCAAATGCCATCTTGTCACTAATGGATCAAGAACTCCGGTCTGGTTGTTAGTCCTTGTGGGTCTCCCCACCGTGCCTCGGAGAGCACGTTAAGCCATTGCTCCCGGTTGGTATCATGTGCACCTGATAGCGATCGTTACTCATAGTAGGGAATATAACCAACCCGCATGGAGCAGCGTGGTGGATTCAGCTCTGAACCTTCTCCTACACGGGGAAAGAGGCCTTTGCCCAGTCGTGAGATATTTCAGGCTGAAGCGATCTATATAAATGAAAATGAATCAATGAAATTATGTACGCGCAGAACTACAATATTTGTACCAAATTGGATAGGTTGTGATTGTATTAAAGATGATTTATGTAAGGAAAGTGAATTTAAGAAAGATGAATAAGTGTAATTGCACATTATTAGGAAACAAATATAAGAATTGTAACATAGGAAGGTCCAAGAAGGCAAGTTCTTTGTTCGTAGCAATTCATGTTAGAAAGATGGTGGTCCTGTCGCTAGAAGAGCGATCTTCTCTATAAGTTTGGGTATAAAAACGTAGTGGAAGCGGTTGGAAAGTATATAAAAAATTTAAGATGAGAAGTCGGAACAGATTAAATTTGAAACGATTTTTTTTGTTGTCAACAACTTGTTTTTGAACAACTTTGTTAACTTATACTGGATAGAAACCAAAAAATTACAAAAATCTAACAAGCGTAAAAATGCAACTTGGTTGTTAATGGTAGGTACTCGCAAATTTAGTAATTTTAATAAATATGTCCTACATCAAACACGGTGATTGAATAAAATATATTAGGTCTTACGAGAGCATATGCCTAGGATATGAAATGTCAGCTGAGCTGTCACTGGCCCATGACTGCCGCTCTAATGACAGGGTTTTTTGGGGCGGAACCGTTTCTTCATACTGCACGATGCAGTGACAACCTAATTGTGGCATTACGCGGATTTGAAATGAAATGCATTTTTAATCGACGTTAAAAAAGGAGGCTCTCAATTTAACTGTATTTTTTTTATATTGTACTTCAGAGAAGGCTCTAAATACGATTGTGCATTATTTGTATTACCCTACCTATAACTTTTTACTGGGTTAATTATTTTTTAACCGACTTCCAAAAAAGGAGGAGGTTCTCAATTCGACTGTATTTTTTTTTTTTTTTTTTTTTTTTTTATGTATGTTACATCAGAACTTTTGACTGGGTGGAGCGATTTCGACAAATTTTCTTTTAATCGAAAGGTGGTGTGTGCCAATTGGTCCCATTTAAATTTATTTGAGATCTAACAACTACTTTTCGAGCTATATCTAATAATGCGTTTTTACTTGACGCTTTTTTCGTCGACCTACGTTGTATTATACCACATAACTTTCTACTGGATATACCGATTTTGATAATTCTTTTTTTGTTGGAAAGGAGATATCTCAAGTTTAGTACCATGATAAGGAAACCAGGATCTGATGATGGGATCCCAGAGATATTAATGGAAATTCTTGAAAATCCGCAATAACTTTTTACTGGGTGTACCGATTTTGATAATTCTTTTTTTGTTGGAAAGGGGATATCCCTGGTTTGGTACCATGATAAGGAAACCAGGATCTGATGATGGGATCCCAGAGAAATCGAGGGAAACTCTCGAAAATCCGCAATAACTTTTTACTGGGTGTACCGATTTTAATAATTTTTAATTTAATCGAAAGCTGATGTTTGTCATGTAGTCACATATAAATTTTATTGAGATCTGATAACTACTTTTTGAGTAATCTTTGATAACGCGCAGTTACTTGACTATTTTTTTGTCGATCTACGTTGTACTACTCGTCGATGTAATTGAAGTCGGTTTTTTTTTCGTTTGCGAGCAAACACAATTATTATTTAATAGAACGCTCGTGGCTGTCATATGGTCCCATTTAAATTTGATTTGACGAATACTTTTTGAGTCATCCCTAATGATGATGTTCTAATTATTTTCACTATATTTTTATGTAAATTGGAGTCGGTTTTCCTTTTTCCCCAGCTCTCAAATATAGAGAGAATCATCAAAATCTGAACGCCCAGTAAAATGTTGCAGGTAAGGTAACACATACATATAGTCGAGTTTAGAATCTCCTCTTATTTTTTTTTTTTTTTTTTGAAGTTGGTTAAAAATGATACATTTTGTTTTGGGAAAACCGAATGATTTCACAATTATTCAGGAAGTGTTGTTATTGCGGAATTATACAAGAAAGACAAAGAATTAATTGAAAGTAGGTTTAATCGTATACAAAGTTTGTGTGTACATTAATTAATTTCACGGCCATAACATTTTCCTGATTTTCAGGATGTTAATGTTTATTTAGTAAAAATCCTTGCAGTGTTAAATCTAGATAGTTCATTTGTTGGCTAGTTTATTATGGATATAACCTTACTAATAGTACGTACTCGTATATTTCGATAGTAACAAAGCCTAAAGTAAAATTCTAGAAATCGATGACTCATTACTGTAATCAATTCTTTCTTCGTCTCCTTATATTTTGTACTTTGTAAAAGTTCTTACTCTATCAAAAGCACGAGCACTTTTTGAGTTATTCCTAATAGCGCATTTACTTGACTATTTATTCGTTTTTGGCGGTGAAACAGTTGGCTTGTGTAAAAAATGCTAGTTTTATTGGCGACATGATCTTATGAAATTTATGATGTAATAATACAAGTCAAAGGCATCGTTTATTTCTTTCATACGCAAGCACACAAATAAACACACAGACACTCGCAAATAAATATACATGCACAAAACACACATTGATGCACTTATCATACAAAGGATAATTAAAAAAAAATGATTTCATAGTAACTACCTTCTACCCTTCAGTCAGTCAGTTCAGTTCATTGCAGTTCACTGCTGGATATAGGCCTAACCAATTTCTTGCCAGGCATTTGGCAGCAAAGGCCGGTTTTCCGCAATACTCATCCAGCCCACACCGGCAATCTTATTCCTTTATATTATTCTTTGTCCAGTGGGCCGATGGATGTCTCACACTCACAAGCGGTCTCCACTCCAGGACAAGTTTGCTCCAACGGCCATAGTTCCTGCGACATAAGTGACCAGCCCACTGCCATTTCAATTTGCTAATTCTGTGGGCTATGTCTGTTACTTTCGTTCTCTCGCTGATAGTTTTATTTCTAATTCTATCTTTGAGAGAGGCCCCAAGCATGGGCATTTGAGCATCGAAAGTTTATGATATCAAAAATAATTGAAAAAGCTTTAAATCGAACTACCAGTTAAGAGCAACGATCATGCGCATGCTTACAAAAAAGCCACGGTCGACCTTGAACGAAACAATGGAAGCGATTACCATTGATTAATACCGCAACAAACGGTTTTATGTAGGTTGGGGTTACTTGTTTATCTGTTATAATTACTTTTTTCTGTGTACTGTGCGTGTCTGTGTGAGTGTATGTGTGTGGTTTGTGTGTGTTACTGATTGAGTTTGGTGTTGGGGTCAAATCTCTAAACGGATGTAACTAAGCTGTGTATTTATATATTTTTTTCAGAAATACAGTATTATGACGTGGTCGGATCGTAGAGTATACTCTGTTCGACCACTTCATAATAAAGAAAAAAAAACCTACTTATAACTGTATTAGACGTGTTCAAATTTTTTTAGTCTAAACAGTTGTACTCTAAAATGCCGTTTTTAAATTAAAAAAAAAAAAAAAAAAAAAAAAAAAAAACTAACGAAGGCGTTAAATATTGAAACAAGAATTGCCAATCGTTTTCTAAATATAACAACCAGGCTTCAGTGACTTATTTTTATATTTTTTAAAGTAACATTTAATGGTTTTCTTTAATTTTTGTATATATCATAAAACTCCTGTCCAATTTAATGTTTTTATGGCGGTAGTAGCTCGATTGGGGATGTACCTCGACATTACAGAAGATCGCAGCTAAATAACTCTGAACTGAAATAGTGTTGTGTTTCTGCGGTGAGGAAGGTAGATGTCTCTTAGAAAGTGTCGGGGGTAGGGTTGGCAACGCATTAGTAATACTCCTAGTATTGCAGGCATCTATGGGCTGCGGTAACCGCTTACCATCAAGTACGCTAGTTGGCCGACCGTATTCGTAAAACATGACTTAAATAAATATAATTGAGGTAGGGCACAGCAGGAAATTTCCTGCTCAAAATATGGAGCAGCCCGACAAGGGTAGTATCTCGACCTTACAGAAGATCACAGCTAAATAACACTGTTTTCAAGCAGCGCTGTGTTCCTGTGAGTAAGGTGACCAGAGCTCCTACGGGGAACTGGGGAAGGGGTCGGAAACGAGCTTGCGATGCTTCTGGTATTGCTGACATCTATAAGCTACGGTAATCGCTTACCATCAGGTGAGCTGTACGCTTGTTTGCCGACCTAGTTGTATAAAAAAAAAACATGTCTAACTTCATGCCAATTCAAATTATTGTAGATGTACAGGGGTGATTCTAAATAATATAATAAAATGTCGATTATTGCTTCAATACGAAGGTAATTATTTTTTATTTTTTTAGTTACATTTAAAAAAAAGTGGTAAAGTATTGGTAAAGATTTTTCTAAAAACAAAAAAACATTAAACCGGTCTTGCGCTACGTAAACACGTAAATACACGTTTCGTTGCGTAGTAATTATCCGTGAAAGTAAACGAGACGTAATTAGTAAACGATTTAAAATGTATATCTTTAATACAGCATGTTCCGTACTAAGTGGTTAAATGCAGGCATTTCTTGATGTGTGAAAGGAGTATGTATATGTGGTTTTCTTTTGAACCGCTTTAAAAAAGAGGATGTTACCAATTCTACTTAATTTTTTAATGTGTGTTACTTCATAACCTTTTACTGTGGTCAAATTTAAAATTGATCTGACGTAGTAATGCATATTTAATTTACTGTTATATCGACTACCTACTTCGTATTATTTGTCGATGTAATTAAAGTTGTTTTTAGAATTCTGCATTCCAAAGGAAAAAACGGAACCCTTATAGGATCACTTTGTCGTCCGTCTGTCTGTCAAGACCCTTTTTCTCAGGAACGCGTGGAGGTATCAAGCTGAAATTTGTATCAAATACTCAGGTCTACTGTCTCTTGAATAAAATCAAACTTTTGACCCAACGCAATCAAAAGATACAGCCGTTTATGCTACAAATTTTCGACACTCGCAAGGGAATCAAAGCCTACAAAGTACTTCCCGTGAACTCAGAGTCTTGAAATTTGGTAGGAAGCAACGTCTTATAGCACAGATAAAGAAAAAATTGCGAATAGCATAAATTTTTAGCAACATTATATAATAAAAATATTTTTCATAATTTTGTTTGTACAGAACCCTTGGTGCGAGAGTCCAACTTGCACTTTGCCGGTTTTTATTTTTATTTTTAAATTAATAAGAAAAGTAACTCGTTTTATAATTCTCGTTAAGTATATATGAATTAATATTAATTTACAAAATATTACGGGCAAATTCGACGAAGATATTAAAGAACCTCCTCCGATCTGCACATGTGCACAGTTGCATATAAAAGTCTGTCCCGCATTCGGTGTGCATCGTCCCTAACGCCCCTATTTCGGCGGACGCCCGTTGATTAGATAACTCGATTTGGCTAAAGGAACCCTCCGGTCATTTTTCACTGTCCTAACCTAATAGGAAAGTGCATTGTATTGATTATAAAACAGACTAGGTGTACACGCGATTTCACCCTTATTTTAGACTAAAAATGTGTTTATTTATGACATCACATTAGAAACCTCTAAAACTATTAGTGGTTCTCTGCTATATTACGCATGTATTATACATATAAACTTTCCTCAGGAATCACTTTATTAACCCGACTTCCAAAAAAGGAGGAGGTTCTCAATTCGACTGTATTTTTTTTTGTGTATAATCAGAACTTTTGACCGGGTGGACCGATTCCGACTTTTTTTTTTTAATCGAAAGGTGGTGTGTGTCAATTGGTCCCATTTAAATTTATTTGAGATCTAACAACTATTTTTCGAGTTATATCTTATAATGCATTTTTATTTGACGGTTTTTTCGTTGACCTACGTTGTATTATACCGCATAACTTTCTACTGGATGTACCGATTTTGATAATTCTTTTTTTTTTGTTGGAAAGGGGAGATCCCTAGTTTGGTACCATGATAAGGAAACCAGGATCTGATGATGGGATCCCAGAGAAATCGAGGAAAACTCTCGAAAACCTGCAATAACTTTTTACTGGGTGTACCGATTTTGATAATTTTTAATTTAATCGACACATACATTTTATCGAGATCTGATAACTACTTTTTGAGGAATCTTTGATAACGCGTAGTTACTTGACAATTTTTCGTCGATCTACGTTGTATTACTCGTCTATGAAATTGAAGTCGGTTTTTTTTCATTTGTGAGCAAACACAATTATTTACTAAAAGAAAACCGCATCAAAATCCGGTGCGTAGTTTTAAAGATCTAAGCATACAGACTTTGTTTTATATTATGCAATGATGTGTAAAATGTAATTGTAGTGTACTATAAAAAAAGTATAAATAAATAGTTAATAAATAATAATTCCATTTCTATTTTTGATATTAAAATTCAGCGTCCTATCTTAACTCTACTAATATTGAAATGTAAAAGATGTTACATTATTAGTTTTATGTTACTAAAGGCGATGTTTTATTAAAGAGGTCACATCCGACTTAAATAACTTCATTGACCTTGAATGACATTTATATAGGAATGAGTCAATAACATTAAAATTATTGAAGTATTACCTCTTTACACACGCTTGACTTGAGAGCGTTACGAAAAGTGTGATCGGGCGAGGCGAACGGAAGTTGAGAGCGAGATATGATGCACACGATAGTTTAATGTGTGTAAGATTATTATGTGTATGTTGCTTTCTATAGTCGATTTAAACTATTGTTATTGACTCTTGTGTCTGATCAAATAAATGTTTTTTCTTTCTTTTTTTTCTTTCTTTCTAGATATAAGCTAGTGAAGATAGAAAGAGAGTTATGTTTCGTATATGTAGGAGCTCAAGAAATTTTACTTCAGTCGTGTGGTCTGAAGCACACTTATTTTTTAATAACTAGGTATTAAATAATTACTCAAAAGACGACATGCGATGTATGTGTAGGGTAGAGCAGGAAATATCTTGATTAGGTTCTAGAGCAGGCCGGCTGGGGAAGTACCCTCAACCTTGCAAAAGGTCACAGCTAAATAATACTGTTGTCATGCAGTGTTGCGTGTGTGTCATCCTGTATTGGTTAAGATAGCCAGAACTGCTGCGGATGCGATCTGCTGTTCCAGGCGTCCATGAGCTATGGTTTTACTCTATTACGATTGCCATGAGTTGTCCCTTGATGTTTTATTTCCGATACCTTATTTAACAAACAATTATTAACCATTATTCTATTAAACATTATTCTTTAGCCATATCGTGTTCAGTATACCTAAATAAAAGTCATAACATCCGAAGGCCTATATTATAGTAGAATTCAATATTTTGTCCATGGGTTTAAACGCCCAGATCACGAAATACTTTCCTTCTTATACTTTCTTCTTTATGGCCGATATAAATATTTGTCATAACTAGCTCCGAACACACGGATTTTAGGGCCTATTTCACTGGTCACTCTTAAAATAAGTTACTGATTGGCTTTATCAGCAGGAAGTAAAACAGGGTCCGTTTAACCTTTAGCGCAACAGCCAGCTGTGACCAAGAAGCTTAACTGATAACCAGATCTCAGTGTATTAAAGTAATTGATAAAAAATATCCAGATGATTTAATAATAATTATTATTATATCATATTTAATAGTAAAGCTAGTAGGAAAAACTCAGATGTCTAGAAAGTAGATTGCGCTGTGACCCCGTTCGTGGTACAGATGGCGACTGAGGTCGGCGTGACGCGGCACGAACAGTTGTTTCAATTGAGTGACTTAATTTAAACTTGTATCAGGGTAATGGGTAAATGAGACAATAGAAACAAAATTGTTACACTTTTGATTAAAAAAAAAAATACTATTGCATTGGTTGGTTTTTTGGGTACATACATAAAATTAAAACGCTAAAATATATTAGCTAAGCACATATAGGATTCAGTTACTTTTTTAACCGACTTCCAAAAAAGGAAGAGGTTCTCAATTCGACTGTATTTTTTTTTTTTAAGTTCTGTATATACTTATGGGAGGTTCGAAGGATGAAATACTTTGTGGACGGTTCTTACACCAAGTAAAATGAAAATTTAAAATAAGTATCGGAAAATTGAACAGTTTCCCCATTTCATCATCGTAAAACCAGACGCACTGAGTTACGCCACCCTTATATGGTTGACATTCCCCCTATACGCACTAAGCGATTCGCTAGTACATTCTTAATGCGTACGGCCAAAGAATGGAACTCTCTACCAGCGTCTGTGTTTCCGGAAAACTATAACCTGGGGATCTTTAAGTTGCGAGTGAATAGGTTACTTCTAGGTAAGCGTGCCCCATCTTAGACCGCATTTTCACTTATCACCAGGTGAAATAGTGGTCAAACGCAAGCCTACCATTGTATAAAAAAAATAAAAAAATATTCAAGTTCATCAAATTATAGGTAGTTTTGCTTGTGATCTTTTTGACGTTTTTTCATCAACATATAAATTGTTGCTAATTAACAAGCAACGTGTACGAACTCGCGAGTATCAGCTAGTACATAGTATGGAAAATCTCACGTACAATCTTATTTGTCAATTTCGTATCATGCTCAATTAATATAAGAACATTGGTTATCATATTTAAAACAGAACATTATCTTATCAGTACATTAGCGCTCTTAAACACGTGCCTAAGTGCGTAATAAAAGTGGTTATTGTATTTTTAAATAGCTGCTTATGAGATCGTGAACAGAATAATTTTTTTGTGAATGTAAATGGAGTTCGTCCAGTGCCCAGATTAATTTGGTTGGGTTAATTTGGGTTCGTATATACCACCCAAACGTTATTTCGTTTATTTAAGGGTTTTACAGACTAGGTTCTGAGTCAACTCTCGTGGTGTCTATGCCAGTAGGAAATCCTACTGGAAAAAGCCTTCTTATATTTCAGCGAGGGCCATATGTACACATCGGTCGATCTTGCAGTAATTTATGGTCATCAAATGTTGCAGATGTCCATTAGCGACGGTTTCTATATAATATCTCTGACCGTTCGTTTTCCTCCCTTGTTAAATGCGAATATTATCATTAAAAAATATTAAATTTTTTCGTTTTGTAGTTCTAAATTCATTTAACACTCCACAAACAACACGTCATCAACAGCGTTCAAGGGAAAACGGCACGTACAGTTCTATTTCTGTGATCTGACTCATTTCTTGTTGTTCCACAGTCTAATATACAGGAAAATACAGGAATTTTATTATGAAACGGTTTTAACATCATTTAAGCGATATTAGCTAATAATTTATTATTAATAATTTTTATATGATAACTAGCTGACCCCGCAAACGTTGTTTTGCCATATATTTTATTAACCCTCTTAAACCCCCCCCCCCCCCCCCTCTTAATTTAGGGGTATGGAAAATAGATGTTGTTCGATTCTCAGACCTATCCGATATGCACACAAAATTTCACGAGAATAGGTCAAACCGTTTCGGAGGAGTTTAACTACAAACACCGCGACACGAGAATTTTATATATTAGATATTACGTTAAAAAGTTATAGGCCCATCTCATTCAGGTTATTTTAAAAATGATTAATTATTGTAGCCAGTGATGTATTATAGGTAATTCCGTTCTCGATCTAATCTATTTACTGTTACACATAGAGCAATCCCTACTAATATTATAAATGTGAATGTAGGTGTACGCATCATGAAACTTTGTACACATATTCTTGGAGGTATTAGAAGTAACATAGGATACTTTTTATATAAAAAATTCAATTCGAGTGAAGCTGCGGGCTAAAGCTAGTATTTGTACAAAACACTATATACTATTCGCAAATATAATCTAAAACTTGTATTTTCTGAATTAAGGTAAAAAAAATAATCTAATGGCCTATTCTACCTCCTGGTGTTAAAGTTTAATCGTAACTTATTTGCCTAACATTGATTGATACCACGTTACTACGGACGCGCCATAATTATTTGTAACGTCATAATGATAAGCGTTTTCACGATAGTACAGTGTCAACGGCTCAAAAGTCAAAACACTGCATCAGCTTTGTGATACAGTGAATAGAAATTAACATTGTGACGTCACATACGCTCGGGCTTATTTGCCGCATGTTCGGTACTGGATTTAAAATTTTATGTAATTTAATATTGAAATTATAGCGAAACAAGAAACTTGAAATAGTTTTGTTATGAAATGTACATATAATTTTTCCATTTATAACAAAAAAAAAAATTAAAAAAAATCCAATAGTGAAGTTAAAATAGTTTTGTTATGGAATTTTTATATAATTTTTCCATTTGTAAAAAAAAATAATAAAAAAAATCCAATAGTGAAGCTACCAGAGATTCACAATGGAAATTCTGATGAGAACAATCGCGAAGAAAATCAACAGTTACTCTTATGATACACAATAATAATTATAGGTTAGTGTATCCTCCATACCCTTAACGAATTCCCTTTGTCCGGTTCTATTCACACAGCTGTAGCGTTGAAGTACAATTGCAGAATCAATGCGCGAATCAAAAAACCCACAATGTTTCACCATAACGGGCAGTTGATTCTACGTTTCTGCCATTTACGGCGCAGTATAGTTGCCTAATTGCTATATTGTTAGCATGTGAATTGGATCACTGGGCTATTTACTAAAATAATTATCTGTAATACAATTAAATTTAGTCAGAATTATCGTGGTTTTATCCTTTCGTGTTAATTTTAATTGCAGTGTATAGCTTAGCTTTTAGTTTTTAATAAATTGTAGTTTGGGACCGTCTATATAAAACGAAGAATTTACACGAGAAAAAAAATATGAAAATGACAAAAAAAATACATAATAGTTAATGAACTGCGATTGTTACATTCCATTTGATCCCCGCCCCCTCATCCCCTTGTCATATCTCATCACGCTAAGCAAACCATTTCCTTTCACCTTATTTGCGAACGTATTTTGTGAACTTGTTGAAAGTTGTAAGCACAATCTAAAGAGAGACGGAAGACGTCCATTGCAACAGTTGGCAATGACCCTGCTTTTCGCTCTAGGGTTGTAATTCCGATTTTGGTTGTGTTTTTTTCTACTTAAAATCATTAATTAAAACTTAGAGATGTCTGAACACTTCATGTTCTGATCAACTGAAGTCACAGCTTACTTTTTTATTATAGAGTATCTGCTGAGTTTCTTTCCGGTTCTTCTCTAGAATTTTCATTCCCAATCGGTAGTAGCTTCACTTTTCAAAATAATAAAAAAAATTAATTTGTAAAATGACGTTTCGAAGGTGCATTTGAAGCCTATTTTGGATAAAGAAATTTTTGATGAAGAGCTTAAGAAATAATTTAAGGGTTCAATTTTGAAATTCAAGACATTTTCAAAATATTAATATATACATTATATAGTGATGTAGGTTAAATGTATTTAATTATAATATTTGTTTATTTTCAGGTGTGGCACAAAGGCTGTTTCAAATGCCAAGAATGCGGGATGACGCTAAACATGAGGACCTACAAGGGCTACGGGAAACTGCCCTACTGCGAAGCGTAAGCTCCTAATTACTTACATAATAAACAAAATGATGTGTATTTCTATGACTTTCTGTTGAATGTTTATCAGGTTAGTGTCTTCTTCGCTTGATTGTGTAATACTTACGTGTTCCACCAGATGAACATATTGAAAAAAATTATAATATTTTTCTTTAGCTGATGTGAATTCTCTAATAGCAAAATGAAATTTTTAATCTAAAATGTTTTTTTAATCAGTCAGCTAAACGAACTAAAACAATTTACATAACGAACAAATAATACAACTAGATAATGGAGACCTACACATAGACGCTTTAATAGAAGATCAATGTCACGAAAGACTACCAAAAGTTTGAAATAAAACAATAACAAAGTCAACGAACTTTATACCACATATGTAAATTGTTGAATCGACCCTTGCGTTTGTAATACTATGTCTTACACAAGTCCAACAAAGGGACACAGCTTATCGCGCCCATTCAATCATAACGCTTAGGTAATCAATCAAGAAATCTTTTAAACGGTTGAAGTCACACACGGATGGGCACAGGTTTATTAATATTGATATCGTTGCCAATATTTCGTTTTAGCAATGTTTTGTAATGTTTAAACGGTTGGAATTCGGTCTACTGACCATCATCATCATCATGATCATCATCATCATTATCATGATCATCATCATCATCATCATGATGATCATCATAATATGGTGATAATTTTTTTTTATACTAAGTAGATGGACCGTACACTTGGTTTAGTGTACGGTCCGCATGGTGGTTAGCGGATACCGTAGCCTATAGATGCCTGCTCACTATAAGCATTGTAAGCACCACAAGAAACAAAACACAACTTGACAGCTGTATGTTATTTAGCCGTGATCTTCTGTAAGGTTGAGGTACTTCCCTCCTAGGGTTACTCCAAACTTCTAGCAAATTATTGCCTGCTACCGATATACCGGCCACATAAACAGAAAATATATTTTGTGCTGGTTGGTACAAGCATTCAGCTCTAATTAAGAAAAAATATACTTTTTACTCCTTCAAACCTCGCGCATGAATAACAATATTTTATATATAGACAGACTAAATGACCCGCTTAGATAGAGATTAGATTGTTTGGACGCATAATCACTAAGTCACTTTTTTTCATTCTCGAACGTTTGAAAGTGACAAACTCTTCGTCCAAATTAATATACCAGTATTTACTAGGTATAAAGGTCAAATACAATACTTTAACATTTTTTTAACTTTTAATAAAGCTAGATTGTTTGAAACGAAATTTAGAATTGAGGTAACTTTTATATTCATGTGATCTATAGAAATTAAACTTAAGGTTAAATTATTCCCCTTAATCGTCACATCGACAAACTTTATCTGGCTTGAAGGACCAATTGTGATTGATACCAAGGCGAAGGTAGTTTTAATTCTACGTGTATATATAGTATACTTACAAAAAATTTATGCTAGTAACAATCGTATATGCAATAAAAACGAAAGTGACCAATATGGTCTTACACAATAACAGCCGTTGACAATGTCCGTTCTTTATAAGAAATTTCACCTTATTGTTATTATCATAAAGTCTATATTTCCATCACTGTATTTACATCACGTATTCAAATGGCGCTTACCAAATAAAACGAATTTGAACTCTACGTACACAATAATAAAAATTTAAAATACTTTTTCATCAAAATTTATTATTCGAAATTCGTTCTTATGCAAAGGAACTACGGTTCATTAGTCACGATAGAAAATTATAGAGCAACGAAATTAACGAATTGGTTGAAACATTTTAAATTGTCAAATCATAACGACTAATGTTCGTTGGAAAGTGAACTCTGTGTCATTAAAAAAACGGTTAAATTTCTGTATGTCTGTATGAAATTGATTGTTATGCTTAGTACATGCTGCATGTCATTAGTGCCGTTTCCGTACGATTATTGTACGTTATGTCATAAGTTGTGTCTTTGTTTTATTTGGGTCATGTTTGTTCCGGTAGTGAAACTTTGTTTACAATTTTTATTAACACGGTTTTCATTGACTCGTTAACTGTCAGGAATGTTGCCTTTAATATGATGCTTTTCTACGTTTTATATTTTGTGCTTACTTTTAATAAAAGAGGTTTTAAGTGGTGGTTTTTATGTTAAAGTGATTCCGATGCGTTGGGAATGTCGGAATAAGTAATATAAGTTGCCTATGGCCTTTTTTTGGCCCAGTTATCTACGTACCGAGTTTCATTGCAATAGTTTCGTGGCTTTTACGTTAAAGATTAAGTAGCGTCTGTAAAAACTAAGATTTATTTTTATTTATTTGGCGGTTATTATGTAAGTCATGAGTCAAACAATGCGCAGTTATAAAGTAATCAAATTATGCGACTAATTGTATAATCTTTTTCTCGCTTGAAAGAATGAAAATTGTTTGATTTATAATATGTGTAAAACGTGATCCAGATCTACTATTATAATAATTTAGCTCATTGTTTCGTTTGAACTTTCTTTTTTTTTAATCCGCTCTCATTTGCATCGTATCCCTTTCAACTTTGGCAGCGTTCATCGGAAGAGTTCTTTATTACAAATGTCATGTACATCACTTAAAGCCTTTTTCATACTGGTTAATCATTTTAAAAGTTATTTTGAACGCAGATTTATCGACACCATTTTCATGATAATATTTGAACGTATATTAAACTAAATGTGGCAGTTATGTTTATGTACAAAATATTAATATTATAAATGCAAATAAATATACTTGGTCCGTTATGTTACTCTATCACGTCTAAATTATTATGATTATGATAAAATTGGGCAAATAAATAGATGGGATTTTGGAAATGGTTATAGACTATTTTTTTGTTATATAGGTAGGTTGTTTGACGCGGGCGTATCAATGGGTACGGCTAGTATTTTACATATAAATATATATCTACTGTTTGTAACTAATTTTATAACCATAACTGAGAGTAGATTGTCACTAAATGGGTTTGATTTAAGCTGACCTCTCTTGAACTAGTACTTAATTGACCCTCAATGTACACATGATAATAATTTTTCATACTGTTGTCCATACTATAGTTTTATAGCCATCTGCGGTACTTCCAACCAAGCCGTTAATTTACTATTTATATTGTACCCAACCTACACGTTAACTAGACCAAGACGTCAACCTATTGCCTGTTTAACAATCAACCAACTCAATTTTAATCCAAACAACTTATCCAAAGGTGGCAAACAAGTTTACGATACCCCTAATATTAAGTATATATCGTAGGCTTTAGACGCCTTCAACACTGGAAGCATCGCCAGCGCCTTACTGACCCTATCCCCGACCTTCCCAGGAACTCTTGCCACCTTAGCTCACCACATAACCTACTTAAATGCAGTGTTTTTTGGTTGTGATCTTACGTGAGGTTGTGGTGCTTCCTCAGTACGGCTGATCCAAATTTCGAGGAAAATATTTCCTTCTATGTCCTACCCCAATAGATTACATTGACAACTAGCTTACCTGGCATAGACAACTAGTTCACCTGGCGATCTTCGTACCGCCTTATTTGTTTTTTCTTAAATATAATAATTACATATATCAAAATAAAATATAGCCTATGTTTATTAACTGAGGTAGGGCACAGCAGGAATTTCCTGCTCAAAATATGGGGCAGCCCGACTGGGGTAGTACCTCGACCTTACAGAAGATCACAGCTAAATAATACTGTTTTCAAGCAGTATTGTGTTCCTGTTGGTGAGTAAGGTGACCAGAGCTCCTGGCGGGGATTGGGGATTGGGTCGGCAACGCGCTTGCGATGCTTCTGGTGTTGCAGGCGTCTATAAGCTACGGTAATCTCTTACCATCAGGTGAGCCGTACGCTAGTTTGCCGACCTAGTGACATAAAAAAAAAAGTTTCAAGTTGGATCAAACTGCACACGGTGTGCAAATTTGAATAAAATCGGTTAAGTATTTTAGGAGTCTATCGCGGACAAACAACGTGACCGCGTAATTTATATATATTAAGAAGATTTGTTAGACACAAACATAAAGTTAAATTATATGTGTACACCTTACAGACACGTGCCGAAAGCGAAGCACACGACAATGGCGGAGACGCCAGAGCTGAAGCGGATAGCTGAGAACACGAAACTGCAGAGCAACGTCAAGTACCACGCTGACTTTGAGAAGAGCAAGGGGAAGTTCACACAGGTGAGGTTCATTTTATTCTTAAATTAAATATATGTAACCTCTTCACGAGTCCTGGTTTCCTGGTACACGTTTTTTTTGCCGATTGTGCTCTGCGAAATCTACATTCTGGATGATAGCTTCATTTTAACAGTAATTAATTTATAAAAAAAATATTTGTGAAATCACGCCTTAAACGTGCATATGAAGCCATCTTGAATAAATAAAATTGTTATTCACTTATCGCTGATATATTCTGAAAACGATTCGTTTTATGAATGTAGGAACCAGGATTAAGAATATACAGGTGTAATATTACACATCTAAGCCGACATAATTACATTAAGCAAGTAATGGAAGTCGTTGTATCACACGTGACTTTTTAATATTTAGTTAAAGAAGTAATGATGTAAGAAAATAAAAATTATGTAAAGAATTTATTTTTCCTATTTCAAATACGATAGTTTATGCAAGCGATTTGATTGCAATGGTATTTTATTTATTATTATAATATTATTAGCCCAAGGGGGCATCATGCACCGGGCGCTGCTCACAAAGGGGCACAAATGATCCACAAAACAAAAAATTGGTGAACAGTTTTTATTTTTATTATAATTGATTTCTTGAAAATATATTTCAAATTTATTAGTGTACTATAATAAATGTTAATTCGTAAATAAAAAGGAAAAAAAGAAATACTAATATAATAAAAACACATAGAAATGGTGTCTTTCTTACTGGTAGGCGCAACAAATTAGAGAGAGGGTTTTATTTTACTTTATTTATTTATTAATTTGCGAGTATATTTTAGATATAATATTAAATGGTTTTCGAATGGGCAGGGGGGCTAAAAAGGTATTATGCCTCGGCCACGAGTTAAGCTTGCTACGCCACTGACAAGTCACCAAATAAACAATAACAACAATAAACAATTTTCTTCTGTGTCCGAGGTCCAGAAGCACACAATACACAAGCACATGCCCATAACACGACAAACATCTATATGGCAAATACAAATATACGCAAATGCGTCGTCAAAAACAAGTAAACGATCTTTACAATTGTAATTATAGGTTAAACAAGTTATTTTGTTCGTATTTCACATCGCGAACTATTGCTTCATCGGGCACGTGCGTTATATTGCTCTATTCCGGTACAGTGAGCGAGACGGCAATTATAAGCAAAAGGACAAAACAATTTAGATCCCTTTTAAGTTGGCGGTATTAATGTGAGATGTGGATTTGACATTGGACTGCTATGAGAGTTGATAGAGTTTGGATTAAAAATTGTCTAGATTCACGACTAATAGAATTATCTTGTTATTAATTGATATTTAAAAAGAAATTTGTGTCAAACTGGCTATTAATTTTTAAATGCGTTTTGCAAAAAAAATAATAATGAAAATAAATGGATAGAGATATAATGATAGTATATACCTAGTGGTTAAATTAATTAATTAATTTATTTATTTATTTATTGGTTTACCAGCAGTTATTACACTAAAACATTCATTACAAAACGGAACATACATTATACCTTAATCTAAGTGCACAACTCATGTAGGTAAACACCGCATGCATATAGGTAAATACAATTCAGTATAATACATGTTAGTATATTGATTAGGTATATAATAGTAAAAATAATTGTCTTCAGTAATCAATAAATAATTCACTTCACTTCAGCCTATCGCAGTCCACTGCTGGACATAGGCCTCCACAATTTCGCGCCAAAAATGGCGTGAACTCATGTGTGTTGCCCATAGTCACCACGCTGGGCAGGCGGGTTGGCGACCGCAGGGCTGGCTTTGTCGCACCGAAGACGCTGCTAAATAATTATAGAATTGTTATTATTAGATAACAATAAGTTTTAGAAATATTTACACATATATGTATATAAAGCTATTTGTTATTAGTAATTAAAAATTAAAAATTATACGTAGCTAAGGTCAAATATTATAGATAATCGTTGTATACTAGAATGTTCTAGTTAAAAGTGTAAATACTTATGAAAAGAACCGGCAATTAATATTTAATCTTTTAATAACTCCCAATACGTAATCAAAAAAACTCAAAATGTTTGTAATATTTAAACCTAAATTATAATTAGTAAAAGTATAATAACAAATAAATTTCTTCGATTTCCAGGTAGCTGATGACCCAGAGACCCTCAGGATCAAAGCCAACACGAGGATAATAAGTAACGTCGCGTACCATGGCGACTTGGAGAAGAAGGCGCAAATGGAGAAGCAGAGGCAGATCAACGAGAACGGAGAAATCGTCGGTAAGTTCCAATTAACATGCACATGTTGTTTGGTATGGATTTTTTATGTTGTGTTTTCACATGCACATTAAAATAAATGCAGCTATAAATATATCAGTGCATTTAAAATCATGAAAAATGTGTTTTCATTTTACATGCACATTTTCGATTTCATTTTACAAGCATTGAAGTCTAGATTTCGTTAATATCTTTGCATGGATTTTTTTCTCATGTGTTAATTAATTTAATTGTTGTGACACACGAAATGTCATAAATTTTGCACAAGTTCATTGTGTGGTCGTGGGATTCACAGCCATTGAAATGGGGATTGGCGAACGAAATGGGTTAGTTGTAAATAATATTTAACTTCACAGTACAGATAAATGACTAAAACAATACTAGAATCGTGCTAAATATGCGTTTCAAATTAAATAGTTAGAAAAACGAATCGTTTAGATATAGGAACTCAAGCTTAGTGACTTTAGGGCCTGGTTCATCGGTTATGGATAGTGCCATTTATTTGACGGATGATGGTATTAGACAGATCAACAGATAAAAATTATTTGATATATTTTTGTTTTTTATCTACTATGTTAATGAGATAATTCTATTCTTAAATTTATACTTCTATACTATTATTATAAAGAGGTAAAGTTTATAACTTTGTTTGTATGTAGGGGGTAATCTTCGCAAATACTGATGCGATCAAGAAAATTCTTTCACTAACAGAAAGCTACACTATTCAGAAATTATATAAGCTATATTTTATTGTTATTGAACAAAAATTCAGTGAAAAAAATAGTATATGTAAATCAAGTCGGAGAAATGCGAGCGAGACGAAAAGTTTACTATACATATATTGCATCACAAAAATAATTAACGCCCAACGAAGTGGGCACGGGGCGGCTAGTGTGAATATAAAGTTGTAGATTAATGTTTAACTCTTAAGTGCCTATTCTGTCCTTGCTGTTAAAATCTATTCGTAACTTATTTACAGGATAAACTTTTCCAACACTGATGACTGGCCCTTAATCTAATTTTTCTGTTCACATAACTTGAACTAGTTAAATATTAAAATATTTTTTACTTAATTCCATATGATTTCATTGTTTTACGTGATATGTCTATTAATTACGCCGTTTCGTTCGTCAGTTCCTTAATAATGACTTATATAATTATTGTTGAATCATTGTTATGTGTCGATCATCTGACCAAGAGGTATTAAGGAGTTTTGATGTTGCAATCGTTGTAAATAAGATATACGTTCACGGTTGAGTGATTTCATTTCCACAAATACGATACTTACTGTATTCTTACACACAAACATATTATTAATCTACATATGCAGTTCCTAATCTAAATTTCTAGCAAGTCTAGTTATAGAGATTAGTACCCTTCAATAAATAATGCCTTACACCAGGGATGTCAAAGATACGGCCCGCGATCGCAGTGTGTCACAGAAAGAAGAATCATGACTTGACTCGATTCTTCTACTGAAGTTTTAAAATGTGCTCACTACTTTTTTTTATTTGAATCTGGCCCGTCTACACATTCAAATTTTAATATATGGCCCTCTGCAAAATTGGGTGTTGCGCCCCTGCCTTACACGATTTCCCAGTAGGAACAGTCTCGTGTCCAGAAATACATTACAAAATCAGATAGACACCGACCAATTTCTTTATAACGTATATAAAAATTGTGACTGCCAGTACAAGTTAATATGACCACGGCTTCAATTCGTTCAAATAATTTTAGTGCTGAAACGATGAAAGTGTAACTGATTGAAATTTTCGCGATTTGACGCGATTTCACCAACGTTAATCTTCACTGTTTCATTTTTGCGCATCGTAGAATTTTATATAACCTTTCTCAATAATCAGTAAGGCTTTTTGTAATGTCAAAATCGGTCCAGATGAATGGATTCCTTAATTAGCGCGTCCAAACTAAAAATACTTCTTGGTCGTCGCGTTGTTACATCCATTAACTCTTCTGCTTGCGCTAGACGTAGCAACCAACGATAACTACCATCAACAAATCGAAAGCTACGCAACCGAAATGCTACCAAACGTACCGCCGCCGAACCTACCACCGAAAACTCACTACCAGACACCCGTCGCTCAAAGCCATCGACCATACCAGCCTGAATACCGCCAGGAGGAATATTTAGCCTACCCGAAATATGAGGACTTTCAGCAGAATGCTAATCAGTATTACGGGAATCAGAATCAGAGAATTGGTAGGATTCAAGATTATGATCCCTTGAGCGATGGTCCGAGGCAGCCTCCGAACACCCAAAGGGCGTCAGCCACTTTGATTTATAACAGTTCAAATGATGGGAAGAGAGGTGAGTCATTAGGATTTATGCTATGTTAGGTAGATGAATGTCTTGTATATTATATATTTATGGAAGTTTAACAAAGATATCTTATATTTAAAGTAGAATGTTTAGGAGGTCGATCTTTCACTTCGTAGCAATAGTTATATGCAATAAGAGTTTGTTACTTTTTTATATATTATATAGAATATGGTTTCTAAAGGTTTTGTCCTGAATTTTGATTTATTTATTTAGAAACTTATACTTACACTAGGATAGCAAAAGTAAATAGCTCTTATAAACAATGCTGGCACTACTTACTTGTTTAGTCAAATATTTTGGTTACACTATCTCTAACTGTACTGTTCTACAATATACACAATCATTGATGATCGAAAATAAATCTCAATTTGATTCATTTCTGTAAATGATTTTAAATTGTATTAGTTGGCAGTAGGTACATTATATTTATGTATCATTAGAATATGACTTTCAAATCGATATACATTCATCTTCCTTATAAATAATTTTCATAATTTTTCCCATTTAATGTTTAAGGTATAAGGTATTTTGTTTCTTTTACGTCATGCTTTATTTGTGTTTTTGTGTTTGGTGTTGGGTTGTATAAAATGTCTTATGTCACTTTATATTGAAACCATTTAGAATAATCTAAGGTTTAAGTTACAGCTTTAATAAAACTTGTTTTATATTTAAATTAATATAATTTTTCTATTTCCAATTAATCTAGAATATAGTAGTATTTCTACTCATGTTTCGTATTCTTCTGCTCAATAAAAGTAGATAAAAATAATCAGTAGCATAAAATACATATGTAGTTATAAAAGTTAAAATTTTGCTAAATTCCTACCATACTTGATTAACACGTTGAACCCCATGAGGAACACCAGTTGTGCCTGACTTGTTTAGTCTATGGGGCCAATTTCAAAGTTCTTATTTACAAAAAAATTATGTAAGTTTTTATTGTACTACCATTGTTAAAGATCCTACTTATTTTTTCTTACACTATGTGGCAAATTTTTCGAAGACATATTTTTTAAGATGACTGGCTCGGGGTCATGTGCTATCCCCCGCGGCGACAACGGAAAAATTTTATGTCGACTACATGGTGTCCCCATGGCCCAAACAGAAAAACTAAAAACCAAGGCGGCGTTTAACGTGTTAACTATTATTAAAAAAAAAAATTTAAACACGAACTTGTATCGTCAGGAGCACACCAAGTGCAACAGCAACAGAGTAGCCGACATATCGGTCGTGTGACCGACCTCGACCCACTTGCCAACGAACAACACAACCACCGCCCAACCAACCACTCCACACACCCCAACCAGGTGAGAAACCAACTATTTAATTGATAGGATAATAGGATTAATAGAATCTGATTGTTCGACCATCCGACCAAATTG
Source organism: Melitaea cinxia (assembly GCF_905220565.1). Taxonomy (NCBI): domain Eukaryota; kingdom Metazoa; phylum Arthropoda; class Insecta; order Lepidoptera; family Nymphalidae; genus Melitaea; species Melitaea cinxia. Next base: position 6,447,657 of record NC_059422.1, read on the forward strand.
TCTAACGGGATATTTGCCATATTTTTTATTTTTATTTTGAGGTGCTCAATATTTCGACATTATCCACGAATGTCTCGTTCACGAGACTCTAGTTTGCGGGTGTATGTTGTTGGCTTTAGTGTCCTTACCGGACTACCTCCTCGTACGTTCATTCAACATCTTACTAATGAAGATAACCATTTTAATTAAAATCTTATAAATCTGTCCAACCTTTGACCATTTGACCAAATGGTTTACAAAAATTAAAGATTTATTTATTCAAATCATGAAAATGTTGATGTTTTTTGAAATATGACATAGCATGCAACATCTTGTTTAAAATTTGGAGCAGTCGGAATAAGGAAGCAACTCAACATTGCAGAAGATCACAGCTAAATGACACAGTTTCCAAGCGGTGTTGTGTTATTTTTGTGAGTAAGGTAGAGAGCTCCTGGACAGGGTCAGGGGTAGGGTTGGCTACACGGTGGTAATGCCCCTCGTGTGGCAGGCGTCTATAGTCTACGGCACCCCCTTACCATTATGTGCGCCGTTTGTTTTCCATATTTGTAATTAAAAAACCAACAAACCGTTCATCAATCGAATTCTAAATAAAAGAATATAATAAAATTTTCGGTCGTTCGTTTTATTTAAAAACATAATTATTATACCTATTTGAATTAAAATGTATATTTTCAACCGTTTCCAGAGAGTCTACATCGCGATGTATGATTACGAAGCAGACGACAGTGATGAAGTGAGTTCATATTATGTAACATTTTTATAACTCCCTTGTTTTAGAAAGCTTTTTAAGGTTTGCGTTTCTGTAAATTAGTGTAAGGAGTCTATTATTTATTTGATTATTTACTGTTTATACTAGTCCATTGGCGTTGTTACCCCTGTTTTCTATTCCGGGGGTCGTGGGTTCATTTCCCGCCCTGAGTCTGAGCGAAAAAAAAAAGTATACTCATCAGCAGGCTGTTACCTAAAACAGGTATTAAGTTGCTTACCTTAGGAAGTATATATAATATTAGAGACAGACGACCGTGTGTGTTAAATACATATATTGATTTGTTATTGACTAATATTTATCCCTTTGTTTGAAGGTATCCTTCCGCGAGGGCGACTTAATATCAAACGTGACTTCAATCGATGAAGGCTGGATGACGGGGCAGGTGCTCCGTACGGGACGCACCGGAATGCTTCCCGCTAACTACGTCGAACTCGCCCCAGACTCTGTACGCCCTCGTTGAACACGTCACGATCCGTTGCAACACGTTACAACTCACAGAACATACAATTAACATCATACAAATCAAGATAAAATCATTTTACGCAACATGCGAGTCATAGCTACACATGTCAGTTGACATAGAACAAGTCACAGCACGCAAGACATTGACATGAGTCATTCAAGTCATGTTACATCACGAGTTGCAAGTCATCATAACATAAACTTTAATAAATGTAAAATACAAGACAATATTTAAACCGTTTATCTCATATCATATATATACATAAAAATACTTACACTTGTGATAAACAAACATAATATGTCATTATTAACGAAACTTAGTGTCGATCACTACATAATTATTGTCAATCAACCAGTATATATAAGTATGACTAAATATACATCACTATTATTTAAAAAATAAAAAACTTTGCCACTTGTTTGTATACATTTATAGCATTAAAATATTCTAATATAGATATATGTATCTCGATGTATAACTTATACAAAATTATGTTTCTTGAAAATTATACTTGCATGTAAAACTAATTTTGCAACTAAGAACTAAAATAAATCGTTCACTTTCACGCCTATTTTTAATAATGGTTACACTAGATTTCAATTAATACGATAACATTAAAGCCTACTGTGATTCGCTTTCTAGTTATTTAAAGAAATAATTCGTTAAAGCAATATACATACTTATTTGTAAAGAAAAACTAACGCACGTTTATGTTCAGTAAAAAAAAAACATTATTTAAGTATTTCTTAGTACCTATTCTTATGACCAATTAAAAAATATGCATTTTTAAAATCATTCCAGAAAAAAAGCATTTGTTTTATGGCAACATTTTCATACGTCATTATGTATGAGTGAATTGGCTACTTAATAACTTATTTTTTTAACCGTTTTTTACATCTAAATTGTGTTATAAAAATAGAATATGTTTTTGAGAATTTTTAGGTTAATTCTTTGAAAATTTATTTGTATCATAAAGCTTCCGAACAAACTTTACGATAAATTTTGTACCTGGTCACACTGCAGGTCGCAATATTTTACACATTGTAAATAATTTTACATTTAAATATAATAAACTTTATGGTGTAGTACCGTATTTTTATATATATTTTTGTAGAAATATAATGTTTGTAACTTCATGTTTTTATATATCAAAATGCGATCAAAGCATAATAAATATTTTAGGCACACTTTTTTAATTTCACATTCCGTTTTTTTACGGGAACACAAACCCTCTTTTTGCGATTGCTTTTTTTTTATTCTGTAAAATTCGATTTGGCGCGAATCATCCACAAATGTCAAAATTATATAAAAAAATTATCATGAAAAGTTTAAATAAAAACAAGTTTTTGTTCCCGAAAGTATTCAAGGTATTATAGTGTCCAATTATTTTATAATTTGTTTTAAACATATTGAAACTTATTGTTAGTTGCAAATGTTGCACGTTTAGATAAGACACTTTTATTTTATTTATTATTTTATTTACTGTAGACAACACTGCCCAGTTATGGTTCAATCTCATTATAATGACTAGAGGGGCAGTACGTCTTAGTCGATAATTTGTTATAATTATAAACGTTAAACTACATCACAATCAAGGGCTTATTAGAGCGAAGTAATTAAATTGTGTAACATTTGAAGGTATAAAAAAATCGATAAAAATTTCCTAAATTTTATGCACATGTAATATGAAGAAATATTGTAATAAGTTCGCTTGTTTCTTGTTTTTTTTTTTATCGCTCCTAATTGCCGTAAGTTTACAAGATCTTATGTAGGGTAACAGTATTATAAGCCGACCCAATGTTACAGTGCCTTTGCCTAATATTTAATAAAATTTATGCAATAATTTTCTTGGTTTTATTCATCATATCCTTTGAAAATAGGTGTAACTTCTTAATTTACTAAGTTATCAAATGATTAAGTAATTAAAAGCGTCATGCAATTGATTCAACGTAAAAAAATACCATTTCAATTTTACTTCACAATAAACCATAAGAAGTACGAATTATCGCTATCATCATCGAGTAGGCTTCAAAGTTAACAAAATATGTGTAGGTTTCAATGTATCAATGTTTTGAAATAACTCACAAAGAGAAATGATTGTAAGTAAAATTATTTCTGGAGACATTTTAACGGTTTATTTAGTATACGACACTGAGGGGATCCTGCCCTCCAGCCACGCTTAATAACAAAGAAGTACTATGAGCAGAATATGTCAGGTAACTTGACATGCAGTTAGACAAGACTTATCCATCAAAAATACAAACAAAGAGAAAACAGCTCGGTCTGAAAATAAGGATACTTTACTAGCCTGTTGATCAAAAATTTCAACTATATCTCGAGAATAAGTTGCTATTATAGTACAAGGCAGTACCCAGACCCATCTGGACGTGATCGAACTGCAGGGTACTTACTGCGTGATGCTCAAATATTGAAATATATCACAGATTTAAAAAAAACATTGCGAATGATAAGCAATGCCTCTTAGTTCGTAATACCAACGAATTCGTACCTACCCCCCACAGTCAAGCAGGATATTGAACGTCATAACAAATTATATAGAGATCATTTTACAATAACACTAATAAACAATAGGCTACAAGGCCGTTTTCTAAAAAGAAAATACTTTCCGATTTGTTCCAGAAAAAGTAAATTCACTATGTAAATAAAGAGAATGTGACACAGGTCACTCTGTACACGCCAATTAGAAATAACGCCCGTCATTCCGCTGTATGTTCCTAAAGGCAACGGCGGTGTTAGAACGTGGACGGTACGTGCTTCGTTAACACTGACGGGAAGTTTTCGTGCTTCCCTACTTTAGCTCTTCGGAGCGAACAGAGCGACTGCATACGCAGCGGAGTCACCGACGATGTTTGTTCCTCCCCGCGCGCTTCATGTTCTCATTTCATCCGTGCTTCCGTGACGTATGCTCTCGCTTACATTTTCCAACCCAATGGGCTTAAGAAAGAGACATATTGGAGTATAATTGAAATAAAAAAATAATAACTTGAAAACACAAACTTTTTCTTAAATTTATCTTTTTAATTAAGTAAATGATTTTAATATCAATTTCTTTCTTTTTGGGTAGTTTTTCAGTTAAAATTAACTTCGTTAGAAGGTATATTAAATGAAGAAACCAACAAATTTCTAACGGTAGTTTATTATCCGCTCGCAATCATTCATACACATTATTTTACACAATGTTTTCAAAAAAGAACACAAAAACAATTTAAAAAATGCTACAATATCTATTACAATATGTTAAGTATAAAATGCAGCTGCACAACACAATCATTCAATTTAATTTTTTTAAAGCAATATGATATTATACGAGTACAACATTTTAACGAGTGTATCAAGTCTAAAAATTAATCTAAAATCGCTCAGAGAAACTTTCATTTTGAATATTGTAAATATTGTGTATTTGACTCATAGCGCCATCTTTTACTGAATATTTGAACTACCTTCACTAATTGTTAGTCTCCCAAAAGACGCCGCCTTAAATAAGGGATGGACCACCTAGCCAGGTATGACCTGACGGTGGGAGGATTACAACTAGGTGAAAACCTTAAGGTCTTAGGACCCAACCCATCGGCCTAAACTAATGTGATCCCGGAGGCAACGTGCCCCGGTGAAGAAAGCCCGGCTAAGGAGGTGAGCTGCAAGTCCCGTACCCAGACAGGCTCTCGGGCCTGTCTGGGAACTATACAAATATTATCACTTGTTTAGTAATAATTTAGCTTTCAAAGCGAATAATAATTTCCATTAATAGTTTTAGACATATCCAAGTCAAAATTAAAACAAAATTCTCATTTCTAAAAGCACAAGCTTTTATTTTACTGAACACTTTACTGGTACTGTTAAGGTCAAGGGAATCAACGAAATCATCTAAATCATTTTTATGTTCTTTTTATTTCACACAATCCAGTAAAAAAGAAATTCCTATACATAATTAGTATTATTATAATCTTAGTCTATATAAATCTATATAAAATATATTTTCATTGCTTTAAGGGCATTTCCTTTCAAGCTGCCCTTTGCCACCCTCGTCGTATTCCTGCGACGATATCCACATCTGTTGGAAGGAACCAATTGAAGCCAGGATCGATCCACCTGTTGATTTAAAAACACAGTAAATTAAATCAAAACATTTATTTCGATATAAGTTAAGGACCATAAATGTGTATAAAAACACTTAAGGAACGTCAAAAAAAATTCTACCCTTTAAAAAAAATTAGTAGTCAGTAGGAACAAGATCAATTAAATTTGCTATATAAAATTGCTACGTTATAACGTTGTGTATATTACAAACTTAAGTAATGTACCCTGTACGGTGAATGACCGTACATTTGCACCAACTCGGCGCGAAGCGTAAAGGTGATAGTGAGCGAGTGAGCGTACTGAGTGTGCCTGTGTATATGTGTAGTGAGCGAGTGAGCGTATCGAGTGTGCCTGTGTATGTGTGTAGTGAGCAAGTGATCGTATTGAGTGTGTATGTGTGTAGTGAGCGAGTGAGCGTATCGAGTGTGCCTGTTTATGTGTGTAGTGAGCCAGTGATCGTATTGAGTGTGAATGTGTGTAGTGAGCGAGTGAGCGTATTGAGTGTCCCTGTGTATATGTGTAGTGAGCGAGTAATCGTATTGAGTGTGCCTGTGTATGCGTGTAGTGAGCGAGTGAGCGTGTTGAGTATGCCCGCGTATGTGTGTAGTGAGCGAGTGAGCGTGTTGAGTGTGCCTGTGTATGTGTCGCGTGTGTTAGTGCCGCGTGTGTTAGTGTGTGCCCTCACCGATCCAGGCGGCAAACCGGCGCTCGTTGTGCGCGGGCGGCGCGTGCGTCTTGAGGCGGTGCGCGGAGGGCGCGCGGCCGGCCAGCTCCTTGGCGAGGCGCTCCGGCCAGCCCGCCGCGCACGCGCCGCCGCCGCACGCCACCACCGCGCCCCACAGCGCGGCGCGGGCGTCGGCGTCGCACGCGCCGGCGGCTGCGCACACTGTATCGGGGGTCGGCCATTACTCATGTGATGTTTTTTAGCAACTTCTTACCTCCTACCACCTTAGGTGATATGTGGTAAGGTTTACAGATCCCTACCTAATAGGGGTACCTATTCTCATACCCAAAAATCAAGTTTTTTATCTCCCATTACACTGCGATCTCTTGCCACAGGGACATTTATCAGTAGGTAGGTTTGAATTCTTTTTTGGCATAGTCGGTATGAGACCTGTGTCATATCCTACTTTACTTTAACAACTTAAGCGTGTCTTGGAGCATCTTCCGTTTCAATCTACGGGTTGTATTGCTTTCATCAATCAAAACATTGGCCAGGCTATTCGGATGGTGTTTAATTCTTTCTTGTATGTGTTTCTATGGAAGAGTATTTCCTATTCGACTGTTACCATGTTCAAGTCGTAATGTAGTTGTTCGTTTGTCACGAAGTAGGGGGCACTAGTTATCTTTCTCAATATATTGTGTTTCAATCGTTGCAGGATTTCAATGTTGGATTGGGAAGCTGTCCCCCAGAATTGTATTCCGTCCAAATTGGTTTAAGGATCGCTTTGTAGAGAAAAAACTTGTTGGTTGGCGACAGTTGTGACAGGCCACTTGTAACCCTAATTGTTTGCGTTTTGTGAAAATGTTTTGTGGCCAGGTAAGGTAAGCAAGATACAGCCCCAAATATCTGACATGGTTTTGTTTGTTTTCTTAGTGTGACCTCCCGTCAAACTCAATGACTTAGAAGTCATTGAGTTTGACGGGTTGACAAGTGCCTCTTTTTAATGTAAAGGTAACATTAATAGATTTTGTTTAAGCCTTAATTTTCCACTTTTTTAACCAAATCGATATGTCATTAAGTCCACCTTGTAACAGTTCTGCCGCCATTATTGGGTCAGGGTAAGATGCAATAATCGCAGTGTAATAATATATATAATAACCTATGGTGACACAGTGAACTTGGTAGGTCAGATGTATAGATAAGGTACAGCGTGCTGGATGCTGCCATATGGGACTCCTGCTTTAACAGGGCAGAGACTTCAGAGCGTCTCGCCACATTGGACTAAGAAGTGTATGTTTACCAAAAATGATTTCAGGATTTTGTACATGTAGTTAGGGAGCAATGATTTTAATTTATATAACAGGCCCTCATGCCACACCATATCAAAGGCTTGCGATATGTCCAAAAAAGCGGTTGCACAGAACTTTTTAGATTCAAGGGCCTTGTCAATTTCGCTAATTAACCTGTGTACCTGTTCGACGGTAGCATGATTACGACAAAATCCAAATTGTTTGGGAATTAAATGGCACTGTTCTATGAATGGTATCAGTCGGAGTGATAACAACACGTCGTATATTTTTGCAGGTATGTGTAATAATGCGCGTTCGCGCAACGGTCACAGTACTGGTGTGTTTCGATGGGGGTTGCGGGTTTGATTCTCGCACATGACAAAAATTTGCATAGGCCATACAGTTGTTTCCCGTGGTCTCGGTGTTTGTATAGTCCTTGTGCTGTAGTCGTCTATAAGCTACGGTAATCGCTTACCATCAGGTGAGCTGTAAGCTTGTTTACCGTCATAGTTGTATATAAAAAAGGAGTTGGGAACTTAATTTTTTTTAACTCTGAATATACAATACAGCGCTTATAATTGGTTAGATGATTTCCTTCACAGAGTACGCATTTCACTTTGTCGGAGCGTTCTTTCCTGGGGCAGTTAGATGTTAGGATGTAGATCTTCTGCATTTAACACACTTGGGCTGTCTGTGACAAAAGTTTTGCTATGTCCATACTGTTGACAGTTTGAACATTGAAGGATAGTGCGTTTGGGTCTTGGTGGTTCAATGTCTATGCGACAATTGAATAATGTTATTATGCTGTACATATACTTGTTATTTGGCTGTAGTTTTATAAAAACGTCGGCAATGGCTGTTTTATAGAGCCTCTTTTAGCGAATTAGTGTTAGTTGAAGGATGAATCCGTTTTAATACTATACTAATGCTCCTCTCCTTTGTTTTATAGGTGAAAAATTCAGTGACTCTGGGTTTAATTCTTTGTATATAATTCTTTATATATGGTAGAGTATGCTTCGTGAGTTTTAGTTTGTATTTTTACTCACTCGCCTTGAAGGATTTTTACTTCATAGCTCACTTCACACCACATTCTAGCATTTCTGTGAAAGGCTGAATGTTCGCAAGCTTATCGATGAAGAATGGATTGGGCCTGGCCATCGCTGCGGCTTCAGATTCCGACTGTCTTTGTTGGTCTGTATTCGCGAGTTTAGAGAAGCTGTCGGAAGTGGGTATTGGGGTGGCCAACCAATAATTTGGATTAGCCTTCTGATTCCTGATTGTATTTTCAGGGCTACTTCTTATTCTTTTGCCATAGTTTGCTTCTTGCCATTCAATATGTCCAATGTGGCTTGGCTGGTTAGCTTCAGTTTTGTCAGGAGCCATTTCTATTGGTACTAAAATATTTCCCACAGACGAAAATCTAGGTCTAGGGTTAAACGAGCTCGGGTGGACTTGCTCAGTAAGTTTTTTGTTAGTGCTGCCAGAAGTATTTACTGACACAGAGGCCTGGTCGTTTACCCCTGTGGAGTCTACAGTAACAGATTTCACACTGGCAAGCCGAGGTGCGAGCGCTGGTAGTTAGCTGGAGCGCATGATATGTCTCTCTCATTATTATACGACATTTTCATATTAGATGGGGTTGGATCGTACACACAGGACTTTTCCAATGTGCCATCGCCACACTTTTTGGGGGTATTTAACTCCTCTAGGCTCGAGGTAGCCTAATATAGGTTACTTAATTGACGCCTATGATTTGGCGTTGTAGCTCGTTTAGCATTTCATCCAGGGGACACATATAGCAACGAGATCATCCCCCTAATCAGATTATACCTGTGTTCAAAGATGTAAATTTTCTTATATCTTTAAATACAGGTATAATCTGATTAAATATTGGAAAATCAAGCATTCTGTTATAAATTGCCTGACAGATATTAAGGTTATGAAGTTATGAAAAGTGATAATTGACGTAGGGCACAGCACGAAATATCCTGCTCAAAATACTAAGCTATCTTTACTTCACTTCAGCCTATCGCAGTCGACTGCTGGACATAGGCCTCCACAACATCGTGTCAAACAGTAGGGCGTGAACTCATGTGTTTTGCCCATAGTCATCACGCCGGGCAGACAGGGTGTTGATCGCAGGGCTAGCTTTGTTACACCGAATACGCTGCTGCCCGTCTTCGGCCTGTGTGTTTCAAAGCCAGTAGTTGATGGTTACTGCCGTAACCACACGCATCTTTTTTAAAGATATTTTTTATGGTATAAAGCGGGCAACAAATCAATTATATCCGACTCGTTTGGCTGAAATCTACAGAAAATCTGATACAGTGACCGTAAGAAGGATATCATGCTACATAACAAAACTTAAATAAGACACAAAAACCACCTTTTACGTCACTTTTAGAACCAAAATAATTAAATCATTAATTTATAAATGTTTTCTAACAAACTATCACACATTCGTGTATTTTGTGCATGTAGATAAAAATCAACATACCTAGATGCGGAGCTCCAAGACTTTGCTCGAACAAACACTCGGTCAGCTTGAAGCGTTCAGGACCAAAGTCCTGATGATATCCTCCGGGGAACTCGTAGTGGAGCCCTGGGACTGACGCTGCGGTCCTATCATCGTAGGCCGTTTCTGAGACCTGGTAAAGTATATATTTTCAATTAAGCTAAAATACAGATATATTCACCAACCCACAGTTGACCATTGTGGACGATGTGATCCTTCTCCTACATAGAGAAAAGAGGTCTATGCACAGCAATGGGATGTTACAGGCTAAATCGTAATATACCAGACGACCGTTAAAGTTTTCACTGGGACATTCGGAATTGAGATAGGGCACAGCAGAATATAATGCTCGAAATTTAGAGCTGCCCGACTGGGGCAGTACCTCAACCTTTTTAGAAGATTACAGCCAAATAACATTGCTTTCAAGTAGTGATTTGGGCTAGGCTTTAGATTAAGAACCGTCATTTTGAAGTTAGATAGGTTAAGTTTTTTTTTGTAACGAAATAATTAAACGGTCCAATTTGAAAGTTAGATAGATTAAGGTTTTTTTTTTTGTAACGAAGTTATGCCGATAAACGGTCAAATTTTGAGCTTAGATAATTCGACGGTTCTTAATCTAAAGCCTTACCGTGATTTGTTCCTGTGGTAAGATGAACAGAGCACTTTCATAGGGTCAGGGATCATGTTGGCACTGCACTTGAAATGCTTTTGATTTTGCAGGTATACATAGTCTATGATAACCGCTGACAGTCAGACAAATTCTATGCTATTTTGCTACCTTTGCACCAAAAAAAACCAATTCTGATATTTAAGAAATATCAGACCAGTAGGTACATCAAATAATAATATTAATAATAATTGTCTTTCTTCCTCATAACAAAACACCCCTGATAAAGACTGATACATATACATATAGTAAAGAATTTGGTAAATAATAAAACAATATATACTAATAAATGGAGAGCCGTTTTTTTGTTCGGTTATACAGCGATAACTACTGAACCGATCGGAATAATACTTATACCATAAGATGCAGTGTGTTTCGGAGAAGGTTTTAGTATATGATATGTTGGTGATTAATTATCGTGTAAAAAAAAAATAGACAGACAGAGGTCGCTAGTCTATCCATAAATGTCTATAAATATGCTCTTCTGTTCTACATCAGTATAAATAATTATCTTAAGAGTTGTTACCTGAGCCACACAATGCACAAAATCTTCGTACTGTCTCTTCAGCATGTATTGTTGCCACGACTGTGTCAAGCCTGCGGGTAATGTCTTGAGTGTATACCGAGCTCTTTCTCTCTCCCGGATCACTTCTTTGCTCTGAAATGTGATTTAGATATCATTATTTAGATATAATTATAAGTCCCCGCTGGAACGGTCGATTTTTGATATGGTATTAAAGAATGTTTAATTATAAGTTGTTTCACATGCTTAGAATTGCGAGGTTTGTTTAGGAAGCATGGAAATAAAAAATCATTGTATCGTTTAATTATTTGCACTTAATTTTTTTTTTGTTTTTTGTTTCTAAGAGGTTAAGCATTTGATATAAATCTATTTTTTGTTTACTGTAATCTATACTATAGTATATAATTATAAAGCTGAGAGAAACGCACTAATTGATTGGGTCGAATTGAAAAATAATTTTTGTGTCAGATGGTCCATTTACTGACGAAGGCTATAGCCTATATAATAGTATCATACGGGGATGAGGCTGTGGGCTACAGCTGGTTATTATACATATAAGTCATAACTCATTTTTATTTTTACCTTACTTTTATTTTATTATTTACACAAACAAAATCATACCTGTATACTGTAAATGGGTAACATCTGTATATGCATGTTATTGAGCATAGTTTTTGCTTGATTCACGAGGTGATCTCCACCAATCTGAGACCTAACCGCTGCACTTACTAACGCATACCTAAAATATAAATTGCCATATTATTGTAAGAAAAATGTAAAATCTATTATTGTAAGAAAAATGAAACATTATGTATCATAGTAAATATGTGTGTGTATGTTTGTTGTATTTAAGTGAGGGAGGGTACAGCAGGAATTTCCTGCTCAAAATATGGAGCAACCCGACTGGGGTAGTTCCGCGATCTTACAGATGACCACTAAATAATACTGTTTTTAAGCAGTATTGTGTTCCTGTTAGTGAGTAAGGTGACCAGAGCTCCTGGGGGGATTGGGGATTGGGTCGGCAATGCGCTTGCGATGCTTTCTGGTGTTGCAGACGTCTATAAGCTACGGTAATCGCTTACCATCAGGTGAGTCGTATGCTTGTTTTCCGACCTAGTTATATAAAAATATGTGTATATTATGTAAGGTTCACATAAATTTATTTTTCCATGTGCCTTTTTATGTTTATCTTATATCTATGCGTATGTATATATTGTAAATGTTTTGTATATGTTGTATTTTATTGTTCAGTGAATCTGTACTAATGAATGGAGAGCTGGTTTTTTGTTCGGTTATACTGTGAAAACCACTGAACCGATCGGAATAATAATAATACCATAAGATGCAGTACGTTTTGGAGAATTTTAGTATATGATATGTTGGTGATTACTTATTGTGTAACAAAATATTGAAGGACAGAGCTCGCTAGTAATCTAATAATGTTTTTATTTTCAAAACAATTTACCCATCTATAACCGGAACAGCTGATGTTTGGCTAGCTCCAGCGTCGACGACGAGCGCTGTCGACTTTCCATTAGCAAACGCAGCCAATACTGCATTCTTTACAAGAAAGAACGCTGGTGCTTGATATTTCTCAAACAGTAACTCAGCTAGCTTCTCCCTAGCTGGCCTTGTTGTCCACACGGCCTCAGTGAATAACGCTGGATGGTGTTCCGATGGTGATCTTATGACCTGATGATCAAATGGGTAAAATAGATATGCTGTTTGCAAATAGATGCAGAACGTTATAGAAAATAAATATAGGTGTAGATAGTACATTGAAAAAAAAAACCAATACAAGTATGATCTATGTGTAATTCAATGATAATTTTGATAAATATTTATAGATTACTCGACTTTTTAATCGACTTCCAAAAAGGAGGTTCTCAATTCGACTGTATATATATTTTTTTTAAGTATGTTACTTCAGAACTTTTGACTGGGTGGACCGATTTTGACAAAATTTTAATTAATCAAAAGATGGTGTGTATCATTTGGTCCCATTTAAATTTATTTGAGATCTAACAACTACTTTTCGAGTTATATCTAATAATGCATTTTTACTCGACTATTTTTTCATCCACCTACGTTGCATTACTTGTTGATGTAATTGTAGTCAGTTTTTTTTTTTACTAAGCTGTAGTTATAATAAAGTTTGATATTTATTATCCAGTTAGGAAATAGAAAATTTCTTCGATACGCAGGACAAAGTTACAAACAGAAAATATTACACTAAATCCAATAACTGAACTCAACATTACATGGCAAACATCTGTATTGGCCATACAGATGTTTGCCATGGTCTGGGTATTTGGGCTGAAGCAAATTTAACACAGACTGCTCCTTAAATAAAAACTTTACTACTTTGCAGGTTATTGGGTATTTCCTTACCATGAGTAGCCATTGGGCTTTCAAGATTTATGATAACAATTGGGACCAATGAATATTGATGCTCTTAGTGTTTCAGGCACCTGTAGGTAACCGCTTATTATTAAATTAATCGTACGCTAGTTTCCCACCTTTAAAGTATGAAATAAGTAAGTGATAGTCAAAATTTACCTTTGAGTAACAGTAATCCAACATCTTTTCGAACAGATCCCAGTTGTCTATTTGTCCGTCTTTCATGTACGTCTGTACTTCCATGCCCGGGCGGGGCACGTGTAGCTCTGTGACGTCGATGTAGTAGCGTAGCTCATCTTTCTTTGTAGCTACGGAATATAAATTTGGTGATTCCACTTATACTTGCACTAAGCATTGCGCTATGGCATTTTTTTTTCAAATACAGTATAATAAATTGTAGGTATCATGAATAAAACCTGTTTTTATATTAAAAAGTAATATATGAGACCAATATTATTTGATTATTCATTAAAAAAAAAATAACTTTACATTCAATACCAGTTCAATTACTAATAACTAAAACAACATTCTGTGGAATTGAGCATCTTTTCTAAGCCAAATAAGAAGCAAAGTTATTTTTTGTATATTTAAAAGTATTATTAAGTAGTTTTGCTACGTAAATAAAAAGTAAAAACAGTCGAATATGCTTTGTTTTAATACGAAAAACTATTTAAAAGATAATTTTTAAGGAAACAAATCATTTGATTGATAATTGAAGTTAATAACACTTGAATAAACTTTACATGTTTTCGTTACAAAAACTGCCAAAACTATTCATTTTACATCTTTATCTTAAAAATCTTCTTGGTCTATAGAAAATACGATTAGTGATTAAATTATCAATTCGTAGTTATTTTCTTACCGGTTTGAGTAATATTCCCATCTGGAACCTTCTCTTCTGCATCTGGAATATGCGTAGCAGGTCCCACACCAATAACTGCTGGAATATCAGCTTTCGGAGTATCCTCTTGGGCATAACCAACTCTTAGAGAATGATGCCCAGGGTCAAAAACTAACGCGCCTATTTCATCCCCACCATACAACATACCATTCGGACCACTCATTTTTACTTATTTTATATAACTTAAAATATTTTATTTTGGTATAATAAAATCGGCGCGTAACTAATATAAACTAAACGCTGATCTGAATTTATTTTTTCTATGACATATTAATTATATGACTTTGACAACAGATCATCGTTACGTTTAAACAACTATTTTTATTTATTATTTACTGGAATACTGTAAAAAAACTGTTACAGTATATTATTTCCTTTATATTATACAGTTAATTTTGCTTGTATATGAACATAAGTTTGTTCTTGCATTTTATATGTTATAATATTTTTTTGTTGTGAATAAAGATACTACAGACTTTATTGGATTGTGTATTGTACTGCGTATAACGGAACGAAATTATAGCCATAGACATAAGAAATTTGTTTTATTTTATAGCTATAGCTTCTTAATTTTTTATCAGTGTATCAAAATCAATTAGGGCTTGGAAAGGACAAAAGATATTTTTTCACCATTTCTTAGACGTTGCCGCTCCGTGCAAAAATATTGCAAATCGACGCGCGGGAATCTCCGCACTGCGTCAAACCAGGCGGGGGATTAATAAGAGCGGCAATAGCGCGTGGCATTAAATTATAAAGTTATGTAAACTCTGGTGTAATGGTGCGAGTAGTCACCTAAACACCGACGGTCGTGGGTTCTATTCCCGCTCGGAATGGATATTTGTAGTAATATATATTTCCACCCCGTTCAGTTGTATGCCCTTGTGAGTCTCCTCACCGTGCCTCGAAGAGCACGTTAAGCCATCACTCCTGGTTGTTATTAGCTGTGATCTTCTTTAAAGTTGTTTGTTAGTACATAGAAGGGAACATATCCGCCAACCCGCAGTGGTGCAGAGTGATGGATTAAGCTCCAATTTTTCTCATATATGGAGAAAGAGGCCTATGCCCAGCATAGGGATGCTACAGGCTGAATACGAAATATCATAATTATTAAAGTATATAATAAAACGACAATTATTTTTCAACACAAATGTATATTACAACACAGGAATAAACGATGACATCAATTCTACACAATACATATATTCTGTCATATGACTTAAATCTGTAAATTAATTGAGACATCTAAGCACATAAAACTACATAAACTACGAATCTTATCAATAAATGTTCAATTTAAAATGCATACCCGACACCTAAAAATTAAAAATCTATTTCATTAGAGACCATAGATAAGGAAATTTAATGCTGCAACAAAACTTATGTATACATTGATACAATTTAACATATATTTTATTTTAATATTGGAAATGGAATTGAAAATATATTTTTAACGGAAATTCTATAGCTCCAGTATCAAATTATTAAGTAATTGAAATACAAGAGATATGGTTTTCACCTGTAAGAAAATACTCATAGGAACTGTAATAAGGCTCCCGAGTACAATTTGTATAAAATACGTTAAGAAAGTTCATGTCAAATATTATATATATATATATATATATATACCTATATAAGACCGGGCTACCGGACCGGACACTCCGAGAAGCCTGTGAACGCCCCAGGAGGCTCCTGAGCTTCTGGAAGGAGCTGGGCTGGTTGAACTAGTCAGCCCTCTTTTCACGCATAATGGACCACCTTTGCGTCTAAATGCGGAAAACCGAGCCCAATACAATACAAATACCTATATAAGTTCTTACACTCTAAGTACACCGATGCTAACATCTACTATACATCAATAAATACTTGTAGCTAAGATAATTCTAAAATATTGAAATTAATATTAATATTTTTATTAAAAATACTTTATACTTTGTTAGAACGAGTAAAATGTCTATGGACATAAAATTACCTAATTTTAAAATTCGAAACGACCATCAGCTTTGAATTCAAATTTGTTTCAGAGGCAACAGAGACAGAACGATGTTTTTTTGTTAATTTACTGCTTAACATACGATACCTATAAGGCGCGTATGACGCATTAAACTGTGTCAAAAGTGTGTTAGAGCACAAACTTTTTTTACAGAATATTGACTTTTTTTAGTCCATTACTCTAAATTATGTATGATGCTAGTTTCTGATCTCAATTACATTTCAATGTATATTAATATATGTACTTAGTGAAATAATGACACTCTGAATCAGTCTTAAAAGCAATTCCGAGGCTTCATCTTGATCAGACTAGATTTTATCAACGACATATTGGTAGCAATTTTATTCTTTTTTTTTGTATGAAAATGGTGGTAAACGAGCGTTGGCAAACCTGATGGTATTCAGTTACCGTAGGCTATAGACGCTTTCGACACTGAACATCGAAAGAGTGTTGCCGACCCTACCCCTGACCTTGTCGAGGAGCTCTGGCCACCTTACTCATACAGGTACATAATACTGCTTGAGAGCAATATTAGTTAGCTGTGATCTTCTTTAAAGTTGAATTACTCCCCCTCAGGGACTACTCAGATTTGAGCAGGATATTTCCTGCTGTGTCCTAGCTGGATAAAAATTCGATATGGCTCCCCTTTCATAATCAGCCATATTTACCTAACTTTACCCGATTTTATCTCCTTTCATTATAAAAGAATTAATTATCCTGCTAAACTAACATATAAGAACTTACAATTTTATGCGAAATGTACATCTGCAAGTATTTATTTTAAGTTGAATGAAGTGCTTTACTTGAGTATATTAAAATTTACTGTTAAGTACATAGTAATGTCCTAGAATGGATAACTGCGAGATGCGAAGCTTCTGATCTTGCTATGAAAAAGGTATTTAAGGTCATTTACTCGCTCTCACATCATGTAATTGTATTAATTCAAAATGTACTCTTACAACTATATACTTATACAATAATACAGTTAATAACATCTAGACACAAGAGTACTTAATTAGTAATAAAACTAGAAAAATATAAAAAGTATTTTTAAAAACAAGTGCAATCAGGTACAACATAATACGCTTTTTCTTGTAGATTTCAATATAAAGTGAGAAAATAATGGTTGTCATTTCACTCTACCGTTTAAATCAAACCAAGAGTCCAAACAATTCTCATGTACCTAACTATAACAAACAAGTAAATGTTATTTAACCAAAAATAATATTTAAAGCTCTCGATTCATACATATTTCGAGCAAACATTTCCATCACGCTAATATTTGAGATAATTTTGATAAAAACACATACACAAATGTTTAATGGGTCGAATTTATGATGTAGAGATTAGGACACTAAAAACCAAATGGGCGTTTTAATACCAAACGATCAATAGTCCAAAAACGGCGCTAACCCTCAACCAGTGTTTTGAATTAAGCGCTTTCTTACGTCTTTAGTTCCTCTTAGATCTTTTATAAGATTCACGAAAGATTTTAACTGGTTCTAACATTTTAGGGTAGAAAGACTTACATACAACAGATGACGCTTAAAATAAAAATACAAAAAGGACAATTTATTGAAACAATTTAAAAAATAATCATCAATTTTTCGTCTAACTAAATTTGTTTTGACCTCAAATGATATAACTATGGATTACATTTAATAAGCGTAATGACAGAGGTAATTACATACGTATTACATATTTAAAAAAAAAAAAAAAAAAAAAACAGTAAAACTACAATGACACAAGTTTTCTTGAAATTTAAGAAAAAAAAACTTAAGTCATTGCTATTTACTTAATGAA
Organism: Melitaea cinxia; assembly: GCF_905220565.1. Classification (NCBI taxonomy): domain Eukaryota; kingdom Metazoa; phylum Arthropoda; class Insecta; order Lepidoptera; family Nymphalidae; genus Melitaea; species Melitaea cinxia. Next base: position 6,465,739 of record NC_059422.1, read on the forward strand.
CTTATAAGGTGGACTTAACCTAATTTGATTCACATTATTTTGATACAAAATTAGATTGCGTGACTGAATGATATTACTATTTAACTAAACCAAAAGTGTCGACGTTGCATAAGGTTTTATATTTGTCGTTTGGTCACGCATTTTTTATGCCTATCACGTAAGTATAAATTATAGAATTTTAGACAAATGTTAATATCACTTGTGCCATTCGAAGTACTACCAATCGAGCTATTTCTTTTACGTAGTAAAAAAGGATTTTTGACGTATTTTTCCAATTATCAAGAAATTATCTGTAGCTATTCCGTTTTATGTCTCAAGTATGGATCCAACAAGTTCTTTTCTATTTTAATTAGTCATTTATCTTTGTTTTGTAAGTTAAAGGTACAAAAATTAGCCGCCTGTGAGATTACAATTATTATACCAGATACAGTGCCACAGATTGACTTATTTTGTTACTACTTTTTTAAGCATCATTTTATCTTTGATATTGACATTTGCCTATTTCAAATAAGTAACCTAAATTAAAAGAACGTTTGTGCCTACCATATAATACATACCTATTACGTTTATAATATATTAGGCCATATTTTATCTTACATATTAAAGTAATTATCAAATATCTGTCGAAAATTGTTTTTAATTGTAATTTTAAAATAATCCTTATGTATAAATCGTTTCAGAAAAGAAATCTAATATACGATAAATACATAAATATGTAAAATGTCAGTATTTATATCTATTTTTAGTTATTACAAAACCTTATTTCAGATATAGGTAAAACGTGCCAAAAATAGTCATTTTGTGTCTTAACTTTTAATACAATTATAAATAAATCGTCTTCACTGATAATGTTAAATAAATTAAGTTTTGGCGATGTTTTAATATATAAATTAATATTATATACGCACGTGAGAAGTTATACTTCATTGACTAGCGTTGCTAACTTCTTCTCCGTTGATTAGCTAACAACAGGTTGTCGGTTTTACGTGACGGCGTGGGCGCGCATGTTAAAATTACTCTTATAATTTTTCCCTAGCGTGCCAAAAGAAGTATAACTTCAAAAAATAAGTGACTCCCTCTGGGTTTTTGAATAGATAAGGTACTTCCCCGGGTAAAGACATCACAATACAAAAAGTGTTTTACTGTATTTCCTTACAATATATATTTTTTGTTTAAATATTACTTGGGTCACTACAAGTATTTAATGAAACACATAATTATTTACAATATTTCAAATACGAACAGATTTAACATCAGTAACTTGGCGAAGATTTTTCGTGTTTCCAAACATCAATTGCATTAAAAGGTGTGGAATACCCTCAATGCCAGTAAAACATTGAATTGAAGAATTGATTAGTAAAGCCTTGAATATTCTAATACTAGGAACATTAATATCAATGAAATAAAGAAAAATGTACGTTGAATAAGAAAACACCCATTACTTAAATAACTGAATAAAATAAACTTATAATAAATTCGATAAATTATTAATTTCCTCTATCAATGACAATGGCTATCTTTTAAACCAAAAAAATCACAATAACATAAAATATCAATAAACAAGGCTTTACTCCGAAATCTCATTAAATCAGAAACCCTTATACAATCAGCGCTTGTTTACTGAACTTGGCACCCAACGTTGATAGCGCTGAGGATGGGCGCGACCCCTAAACCCCCATCCCCATCAGTAACCCCTGCTAAATATGTAACCCCCGTGCAGTCAGGGCATGTGCAACTGTCTGTCAGAGTACACAAACCCCGTGCTGTGGCTATTGCCTCCCATTTTATTTGTTCGTCGAGGCTACCGCTACGATTTAGAAGGTTCTAAAAGATGGAAAAACATAAGCATTTGTTGAAAATTAATGTGTCTTGACAGAAATTGTTAGAGCAGTAAATATTGAGCATTTAATTTATCAAAAATAAAATTCTTAGTCTAAATGCCAAATAGGTTTGAAGTAATCTAGACGATTACGTAGGCAATTATTACAGTGAAAGATGTCACACAGTATTAATTCATAAATGTAACATTTATCAAAATTTCCAGAAACCCAAAATTAAATAGTAGTGACTGTTGCGCTGGCGGTCGCGGGTTCGATCCCCGCTCACGACAGATATTTGTATTGGCCATATAGATGTTTGTCGTGGTCTGGGCGTTTGTGCTTGTGTATTTTCGGACCCCCAACACGGGAGAAAATTCTACTGGGGGCCGTTGAGTGTGAAGCGTTTATTTATTTATTTAATATGGCAACTCAAGTTAATAAGACTCACCTCCATAACTTCAATGTTGCTCGCTTGCCACATGTCCAAATCTGTCAACTGTTGATCTTTGGACTTACTCTTCTTAGGTTTCTTCAACATGGAGCAGTACAATGAGTCATCGTTACTGGCTGTTATCGACGTCTCGTCAAATTGTAGAGAATTCGCGTCATATGACGTTGAAGCGTCATCGTCAAACGTTAGGGTCGACTCCGGTTGGTCGTATACTTGATCGTCATCTTCTAGCGTCACAGTTGACGTACCAGTTGACTGATTTTGAAGATTTTCGTATGCAATCTAAGGAAGGTAACAATTTAGGAAATTAGAAGACAGATATAATTAAAAATACATAACAATTTAAAATCCGTATACTGTACTATGTATTTTTGATACAATACTACTGTCTCGCTTTAATTTGATATTATATCAGTTTTATTAGAACACAGAGAGATAGTAGCGAACGTAAAAGCTTAAAAACTTATAAATTAGGTATAAATATATAATTTTAATTGCGGTTGTTACCTTTTGTTCTTCAATTTTACTAGAGAGGCTTGCTGCTCTTGATTCTTCATCGCCGGCAAACTAGAAAAAATTAGGTTTTTTGATATATTGTACACATACTACGTTTGGTCTAGACTTATATACTAAGGTAACAAAGAGACATGGTAAGAGACTAAGAGAGACGCGTTGGCGCGATCACAGCACTGGTTGTGCGCTTGCGGCCGCGGATTCGGTCCTCGTACATGACAATTTTTTTTATTGGCCGTATAGATATTTGTATGCGGACCGTCAAAACAGGAGAAAATCGTACTGGAAGCGTGAGTGTGATGCGTTTCTTATTTATAATATTATTAACAGGAAGGATTTTTTAATTTATAAACTTAAAAACTACTAAACCGATTTTAAAAATTCTTTCGCGAATAGAATTCTAAGTTATCTCTGATACTGACATAGGCTATGTGTAAGCTGTGTTCATATATCTGCCCATCAGTAGCATGGTGAAATAAGCTCCAAACCTTCTCCTATATATATGGAGAAGGAGCCCTATGTCCAGTGGATTAAATGCGAAATCATCATAATTAAATAGGAAATTTAACTGAGGTAGGGCACAGCAGGAAATTTCCTGCTCAACATATGGAGCAGCCCGACTGGGACCTCGACCTTACAGAAGATCACAGCAAAATAATACTGTTTTCAAGCAGTGTTGTATGTTCCTGTTGGTGAGTAAGGTGACCAGAGCTCCTGGGGGGAATCCGGAATAGGGTCGGCAACACGCTTGCGATGCCTTTGGTGTTGCAGACGTCTATATGCGTCGGCAATCGCTTACCATCTGGTGAGCCGGACGCTTGTTTGCCGACCTAGTTATATATAAAAAAAAAAAGAAATCACGGTATCAGTTGCATACCAGAATGGCGAACTAAAGACCAATAATATTATAAATATATACTAAAATAAAAAGTAGAAAAAATATAGAATACACTATAAACTTACCTCGTCATCATCGTCATCGAGATTTAACAATGAGAATATGTCCGATGAGAAGAAATCGTCATTACCCATAATACCTTTGCTCGTTGACGGCACGGGCGAATCTGGTGTGTTAACTAACGAGACAAAAAACACAAATGTGTCTTAATTTATGCACTAATTTGTCAATTTTTTTATATGTATGTTGCCACGCCATAGTTTTACACGCCATAGTTTGAACAATTTTACCGTTTTCGTTAAAATTTATTTTAAGTTTATTAAAGTAGTTTCACACACGCGAGCTTATGAGTGTTGTAAATGTATACGGTCTAGTAAAGGTTTAACCTTTACTATTTTGTTCAAAATAAGCGATGTTTATTCCAAACCGGTAAAAAAAGCATAATGTAATAGTTGTGTAGTGTTTGTAGTACAGTTTTTTTAAGAGCAGAGTTGAACTGCAGAGTTTCTTACAGATTGGTAAAAAGCCTATTTGAATAAAGTGATTTTTTGTTTTGTCACGGGTCTATTAAGAATGGATTTGTGACGAATATTTGCAAAACATGTAGCAAAATTCGTGTATCATAATTTCGCACGTATGGAACCACTCTAACTTTACCAATTTTACGTCACATTTTTTTGGTACCTTTAGACTAATACCATGATTTCTAGGTAACTCATTTTGCCGTTATCTCAATTAAATTAAAATTTCTTACCATTGTCATTACTTTGGCTGCTCTGTAGCAAATTTTCAGTCGATGGCTGTTCAGGATGATCTCGACTTCGAGTTTTGAATAAGCCAAATTTCGCTGGAGCCATTGTCTTGAAAAAAATCGTCACAAATTTAGCTTTAGAGTTTAGACTATACGATTGAAATAAAACTTACAAAACATAAATCTCTCTCTTTCTTTCTTTACTAACATATACCTCCCTCTCAACTTTCGTTCATCTAACGTTCTCGCCACACATTCACCAGCTTACTGCTTACTCTCCAAGTCAAGCGTTCGTAAAGAAGTTTTACTTCATTGATTTTGTAGTTTAATACATTCAAAATTGTAATGATCTCTAGGGAATTCATATATTTCTCTTGTTTTTGAACTGTTTACACTGTCATTTTGTTGGTAGCAGTTATTAGCATCGTGGTTTTATTCGGTACCAAGTTGAAATTTAAGGGATAAAAGTTACGAGTGTACGAGGTAATCCCTAACTTGAAAAAAACTCTACAGATCAAAGTGACCAAATTGGAAGATCCAAGCGACAGAAGAATGTCCAGTAGAAATTAGATGCTGTTACAAATTCAACTAAACGTTTTCAATATGTCAGTCAGCAAGTGCCTTACTGTGGTCCTCGATAACCGTGCTCTGAATTTTTGCAGCATATTCAAAAACCACCAGAGGACAGATTAGTACGAAAGCCACACGTTGGACAAAAGGTCGTTTTTTTTTCTTATTGCATAGATTGAACTTAAACGCATATTATGCATATGTATGTATATTTAAATAATTAGGTCGGCAAACAAGCGCATAGTTCACCTGATGTTAAGTGCTTATACACGCCTGTAACACTAGCAGCATCGCGAGCGAATTGCCGACCCCAATACCGCCCAGGAGTTGTAGTCACCTTACTCACCACAGGAACACAACACTGCTTGAAAGAAGTATTATTTAGCTGTGATCTTCTGCAAGGTCAAGGTATTTTCCCAGTCGGGCTGCTCCATAGTTTGATCAGGATATATCCTGCCGTGTCCTACCTAAGTTAAAAGTCTAAGTGATTAGATGTAGCAAATGCTTTTTTTTTGGGTCCGATTTTTACGCCACGGGAACTGAGCAGTTTTTAAGAGAATAATACAACAAAACAGAGATTATGACTAATGCTCATGTAAACTGGTGGCGTAGTATCATGAATATTGGAAATATATGAATGTGGACTGAAACCAGTTTTCCATTGTATCTCCTATAGATAGGAGGCACCTCCAGAATACAATTTCTGAAGTTTTTTACTACTTGAGGTAAAGGCTCGCCTATCGTTGGCGTTTTCGAGTCAGATATGATCGCTAAGGTTATCATTCTCTAAAAAGAACCCTTTAAAAAAGCTCAGAGTCAAATTATAGATAGGGAATAAGATCGGATATGCTCTGCGTATCTCTACACGATACTGTGTGGCTACGGTACTAAAGAATATAGCCAGCCCCTCTCTTCTCCTGGGTGTCGTAAGAGGCGACTTATGGATAACACAGTTCCGCTACCACCTTGGAACTTAAATAGCCGACCGGTGGCCAGGACGCACAGGCCGAAGACGGGCAGCAGCGTCTTCGGTGCGACAAAGCCAGCCTTATTTTTGGCGTAAACTTGTGGAGGCCTATGTCCAGCAGTGGACTGTATAGGCTGTAATTATGATGATGATCTCTACACGATGAAAATAGAAACGAGATTATCCATAGAATAGTTGAAATAATAGACATAGCTTAACGCACCGTGAAACTGAAGTGGCAATAAAGGGGACATATAGTTTAACGAACTGAAGGTCGCTGAGGTCACAAGATGATGGGATTGCATCCATAACAGGAACGCAGTGTTGTCCTTAAAGAGAAATTTCGTCGACATTAAACGAGCTTTAAAGAGTTATTGCCTTTTGGCGGCCTAGAATAGCAATTTATTCTTAGCAATCTATAAAAGAGGTTTGATTGCTGTTTTAGCAATAAGGCCTTGTCAGTTTTCTCGTAAACATTTTTTAACTGTACTCGTAAGATTATTTTGTTGTGTGTATTGTCAGGAAATCGTGTATTTTATACTGTTGTATATTTATTGTTTAAAGTACTTTAGGTTTTAATTAAACAATTTGGTCCTGTTTAATTTGATCGTAACGAAAGGTTTATTTCAACAGCTTCATTAACTCGACATTGATTTAATTAAAACGTATATTTTATACAATTCAATTAGTTTTGGAAGATAAGTTAACAAGACACGCTATACAGTATAGATGTATAGACTGAGAGGTAATGAGAATTTTATTTATGTTATCTAACAAATATGCTGTGTGGGTACGGCACTAAAGAATATAGTCACCCCTTCTCTTCCCGTGGGTATCGTAAGAGGCGACTAAGGGACAACACAGTTCTACTACCACCTCGGAACTTAAAAAGCCGACTGATGGCGGGATAATCATCCGACTGCTGGCTTTGCAATACACAGGCCGAAGACGGGCAGCAGCGTCTTCGGTGCGACAAAGTCAGCCCTGCGGTCACCAACCCGCCTGCCCAGCGTGGTGACTTTGAGCAAAACACATGAGTTCACGCCTTTTTATGCTCGAATTTGTGGAGGCCTATGTCCAATAGTGGACTGCGAAAAGCTGATGTGATGATCTAACACATAAGGACTGCTGTAAATGATGATTTGTAAAATAGATGATACATTGTCATACTTCCTGGTATGGTCAACAACGCGCTTTCGATGCTTTTAGTGTAGCTATATATAGGCTACGGTAACCAGTTATCATTTATTGAGCCATAAGTTTGTTTACCGACCTAGTTTTATAAAAAAGTAAACTTTATTAATAGAAATATTTTACAAGTAAAAAGAAATTGCCAAAAATAATGGGAAAACGTAAGTTTTATTTATTCAAATTTTAATATCGTATCATTTATGTTTTTTATGATCAAACAGGAAGTTATTTTACTTTTGCATTATTTTTCTTAATTTTAGTGTTTTTTTAAACCAAAATGGTCAGTAGAACAGACTAAAATTTTCGATTAATCTTTCAAAATAAAGTTACTAATATTAGTTATACAAATGGTCATTTGATTTTTGATTGTGTTTTGCGACTAACGTAAATTTAGTTTATTGCCAATGCGAGGTACCCTGCCTCTTTCAGGAGAAATAATAACAATAATAATATCTTTATTATACACAAGAAAGATAAATCAATACCATATCATTATAAATACAGAACGGTGTACAAAGGCGGTATTATCACTAAAAGAGCGATCTCTTCCAGACAACCTTTGGGTATAGGACACGGTAAGAAAAAGTTTTAAGAAATTATAAGCCATTGTAATTAAAATCCTTCTCCTCATTCAATTAAGACCCAGACATTGCCCAACAGTGACACCACAGACAGTTTTAACTTCAGCTACATCTACAAAAATATACAGTAGATTACGCGCGTATAACCACGATTAGCTCTCGGACTACATTTTGCGTTTTTATATTTTGGTAATATAAATCAAATTTATCTATCGGAAACTCTCCATGTTATATTTTTATTATAAATGCAACAAATATTAGGAAAACTGTAAGTCTAAAACACAATATATTTATGTATATTTATATTTTTCATTTATTGATAGGACTGTATCCTGTTTATTTGAACGCATTAAGCATATGTTAGTAATATAATTGTGTATTTAATGCATATTAAAAGACATACAACTAACAACACGGCATTTTAAACTATTACTTACCAAAAATTTTTATAATTTCAATATAATAGAAAAAGGTGTTTTATCCTGATGGCGTACATAAAAAATAATTGATTGTCACAAGGATATATGAAAAAGAGAAAAAGTCAATATCGAATTATATGTATTTTGTTCCCAAAACACTTGAATGTCTTTAAAAATATACTATTTTTTTATGACTATCACCTACGGTATAATATTTTTATAGAAAAAACACAATACAATACGACTTTCTCAATAACACTGAGCCTGAATGAAAAAGTCTTTTATAACGTCGCGAGTAATCCTGTCCGACAGTCATACTACAGATAAAAAAGTAGTGACTGTGTTGAAATATTTTACAATCATATTAAAAATTATTGTATAAATAAGGAAAAGAACACTTTATTCGATAAGTTTTTCTTATATGAGTTTTGAAAATCCTAAACATGCTTAATAATTATAATTATTTTTGGCATCGATTCTAGTCTGACGCCTATAAAGAACCTTTCGACGGTAACTTCGTAGTTGCGCGCGCAGAATGTTTATAATTCACTTAGCTTCGATTATACAAATAATTGAATTGTTAAGGGAATGTAATCTATACTTTCATATAAATAAAACACAAATTTATTTAAAAATAAACAAGCTTTAATTAATATTATTTTAGGCAAATATACTTTAGGTATGTTTCGTATAATGTTACAGAATTCTCTTTTGTCAATAATATAAGGTTGATTGATCAATGATAAAAAAAGTATTTATAAATGTACAAGCGTGGATTCCGGCTAGAGTTACATTATTGACATGTCAACCAGGATATTCACCATGTAATCTTTAATAATTCCGAGTTTTCGATATTTCGGCATTTAAGCAAGCGCTGTGGTCACGAGTCGGTATACTGAAATATTGACTGTTATAGTTGTGACTTAGCGTAGAATGAAAAATTCTGTTAATAAATTTCTAATTACCAAACTTTTCAAGTCATGTGACTTTGTAAGACAAAATTACGTACGGGTACCACAGGTGTACGGTCAGCTTGTGCCTAGTAGTCTGTAGACACATGCAATGAGTTGCTAATCCTATCCTCGCTTCCAATATATCGCATCCCCACGAGCTCGGGCTACCTTACCCACCACATGAACGCAACATTTGTGATTATTTGGCTGTGATATTCTGTAAAGTTTAGATACTTCCATTTAAATTTTGTATAATAAGTGAATGTATTTTGTAATTTTATTGTATATTATTATTGAAGTATAATTTCTTTACGCTTGACTTGGGGACTAAGTTGGTCTCGTCACATTATTTACGAATGTATTGTTCATGTCGGAATATCGAGCTCTACAAAATCAAATTAAAAAACATAGTAAATATCGCGCAAATTATATTTTGATGAATTAAATTATGTTCTTTTTTATTATATTGATAGTTCGTTTTTATCTTGTAGTCACACTTTCAGACAGTATAATATAAGAACAGTACAGCTAGTTGTTAGATACACAAATGGGAACTCTACATGACATGAAATAAAATAAAAAACAGAGAAATAAAAGTTTGGGAAACATTGTGTTCTTTGATTACATGTTGTTTCAAGCCCAAATGAATAGACTATATAATGAAAATGAATTTCAATAATATTAATCACATTATATATATTTTTTTAGTTGAATAAAGTAAAATTTTAATATACGTTTTTAAGACTTTTACGAAAATCTAAGAGTTTTCATTCAATTTAGTTGTTTCATGCTACTCAACAACAGATGGCGTTAACGTCAATAATTGTGCGAGTACAATGAGACTGATTACCGGTCGCTGTTAACGGTATTTGGTATATGACGTAAACCAACAGATAAAAGTTTACGAAGGGTTTTGATTTTTCACCATCGAATTTTAACTTATTTATGTGACATTTCTTTTCTAAATGGTATATTTAAAAGTTGCAGTTCATTAATTGAGGTAAAAGGCATCATGACCTCAAAGCTCCTTTTTAGTCCTGCTGCTTTAGTCTATACGGTTTAGTATATATTCTGTCCGTATCGTTGTGGATCGTATGTAATCATATACATATATAATGTAGGTAAACCCTACAAGTCTATCCGTAATTTATGTGCAGGATAAGCTTTATTCACAACCGCTGAAACTGGCTCTAATTCTAAAATATTTATTTTATATAATGAGAATTAATTTATTATTATATACTTTATTGCACTTAAGAATAGAATATACAGAAAATTACATATATAGTTGATGGCAAAGGTGGACTTATCCCTAGAAGAGATCTCTTCCAGTCAACCAATGGTCATGAGAGAGAGTGTCATATAGCGGGGGACACAGTGCAAGAAATAACAATATTGAGAAAATAGTTGAATAACTGTAATGTATTACAAACTTATAAGTATAAATACATACATATTTAATGACACTAAAGGTGATAGAAATTTTAAAAATAAATAGATACTTTAAAAAATAACTCGTGTCAACTAAGAACAACTTTTAAGACACGTCTTTTATGTAATTAAAAAAAAAATGATTCAATTTTATCTTTTGTGAAATATCTTAATTAAATATATAATTAATTTTAATTTGATTTTTTTCCAGTGTATTGTATTTGTGTATCTCACGTCTGACATAATGCGATAATGTGCATATTTAATTCATTTGATGATAAGAAAAAAATAAATTTACGATCCATAACAATATGAAATAAAAATAAAATGTTTAAATCATAAATAAAAAACTTGATGAGTCATCTCCGACACGCGACTGGAATTTACTCCTAAAGAATGATTACCGTATTTGAAATTATATTCTCGCATGTGTCTTAGTCTCCCCACCGTGCCTCGGAAAGCACGTTAAGCCGTTGGTCCCAGTTGTTACCATCTACACCTGATTGCGATTGTTACCAATAGGGAATATATCCGCCAACCCGCATTGGAGCAGCGTCGCGGATTTAGCTCTGATCCTTCTTCTAAATAGAGAAAGAGGCCTATGCCCAGCTGTGGGATATTACAGGCTGAAACGTGTCACTCTTAGGACAGATAAATATTATTGTCTCGAACGATTTCCTCTCCCATGTTTTTTTAATACCAAGAACCTTATATCTTTTCTCAATATACGAATACGATACGTACAATACCTACCTATATTTTCCTCGAAATTTCCTCACAATTTGGAACTGCCCGACTGGAGAAATACCTCAACCTTACAGAAGATTGTAGCTAAATGAAACTGATTACAAGTAGTGTTGTGCTCCTGTCGTGAGTAAGGTGGCGTACTAGCTACTAAGGGAGGGGGGAGGGTCTGGAATTGGGTAAACGGCAAGCTCGTAATACTTCCGCTGTTGCAAAGCAAAGCTGCGATATACCAAAACCAAACTACTGCTGATTTGAAGGTGAAATTGGGAGGTACGGTTAATATTGATAAATGTACAAATCCGTTCAAGAGTTGGCCCAGTCCAGAGTCTTTTAATAAAACAAGATATATTTCTTATCTTTGAGGTCTTTCTAGGTAAAATTTTTTAATTGCCATGGTTGCTGTATAGTATCCGAAACGTCGATTACCATAGCAAATCAATATAGCATTATTATTAGATTATTTTTGTACATTTTTTTTTCGTAAATATTACAAAAAACGTACGTAAAATTCTTTAAGTAATTTTAAATGTTTTAAGGGTAAAAAAAAGTCAAATTTTTCCATTTTAAGTTACCATGCTTTATTTCTACACAATCAACATTATAATTAACACAAATAAAACAATAAACAGTCAAATAGTTTTAAAATCCTAATAATGATCACCCAGCCGATAATATTAGTAGGATTTTTCAGAAAAAAAAGTATTATAATTGACTAGAATTTAGACGGATATACATTCGTTTAATAAGATCGTTGAAGATTTCTTATAATTAAACATTATTATTAAACATTTCAAGTGAATTCTGATGCACAAACCACTAATAAATTATTAAAAAGTAACTTTAGTCTTTTAAAAAGCTAAAAAGCTACCCTATAGCTAGGGTACATCAACAAAAAAAGTTTAGAATAAATATATAAGATGGGGTTAAATGTGTTTTAGTTCACTTTAATTTGTGACATCAGAATGAACACGAATTAATAAATATTAATATAAACAATTAAAAATAAAACACAGTAAAGCCTTAATTTATTAATTTGGCATATTTTTGGCTTATCTCATGATAGATTAAAAATAAATATTTACATTTTTTAACAGATAAATTGTGACCGTCAGGGTCGGCTTCAATTGTCGTTAGCAGGAAAAGCTGTCATTTTACTTGTATCCAAAATGTTTAAACAGGGCTTCGTCGTTGAGTTTGTTATCGAAGAATGGCATGTCTCTAAAAATCACAGACGCGTCGGCTATGCGCATTTCTCGTTTCCCATACCTGGAATATTATAATGAAAACATTATTTTTCTTCAAAAGGCATATTATAAATAAATTACAATTGTTTTTGGTCGCAAACGGAAAAAAACTGACTTAAATTTACGTCGAGAAGTAATACAACGTAGGTAGTAGAATAAATGGTCAGTTAAATATGCAATATTAAGGGTAGCACAAAAAGTACTCCTTAAAGCTAGATTAAATTTAAATGTGACCACGCGACAAGCACTACCAATAAAAAAATCGTATACCCAATAAAGAGTTATGAGGATTAGATAACACATATTTGAATACAATTGATTTCAAACCTCGTCCTTTTTTTAAAGTTAGTTAAAAATTGGACATAATAATTGCTATTTTTAATAATGCCATCTATTGTCAAATAACAATGTCAAATAGGAATAGAGGCAATTATTATTAACTGAGGTAGGGCAAAGTAGGATATAACTTGCTCGGCGGAGACGCCCCCAGGACGTGGACAGGGACGACAGGCTGCGCAGGATCTACGCTGAAAAAAGGAAGATCCTGCAGCAGGCTATATGCCGAGCCAAGGAGGGGGCCTGGATGGAGATAGTTGGGGGTCTGGAGAGAGACCCCTGGGGACGACCGTATTGGGCGCGGAACAAGCTCCACGCCCAGTCGTCCCCCATCAGCGAAACGCTCCAGGCGGAGCAACTGGGAAGGATCGTCGGGGAACTCTTTCCCAACGAAACCGAGGGCTTCATGCCCCCCAGGATGGCTCGGTAGACGCTAGACGACGAGGAGGGGTCCGGACGGGGTGCACGGGAGAGTACTTAGGATCACTCTTGGGCACCTCGGCGACAGTCTCCGGGAACTGTTTGACTGCTGCCTGCGGTCAGGCCAATTCCCAGGGTCCTGGAACGAGGGTCAGCTTTGCCTACTTCCTAAGGCAGGGCGGACCCCAGACTCGGCTACGTCGGTGCGACCGATGGTGTAGCTGAACGAAGCTGGGAAGGCCTTGGAGAAAACAGTGGCCTCCCGGCTCGTTCAGCAACTGGAGGAGGGCTCGGGACCCGCACACTCAGAATCCCAATTCGAGTTTCGAGCGCACCGGTCGACCGTCGACGCCCTCAAACGCCTGCGGGCGGTGACGGGTGAGACGGAACATAGAAAGGAGGTGGTGGCTGCGGTGTTGCTGGACATCGCGAACACCTTTAACAGACTCCCGCCCCTGTGCCAGTGTCGGGCCGGGATGGGAACCCAGTCCTGCTAGACACGGCGCCGTCGGGATTGTTCAGAAGTGAACCGGACAGTCCCCATGGAGGAGAAGTCTGGCCTTTTCGCCGAGGCCAGTCTCTCGCTGAAGGTAGACTACATCTGATATTACATACCAAAATTGTTTGTGGTCATTAAAGTGGCCGTAAAGTGTGAAACTGCGTTAATTTAAAGAAAAAACTTTCAAAGTATTATAATATACCTTATAACCTTTCTCGGTAAATGGACTACCCAACACAAAAAAATAAATAAAAAATGACTCGAACCAGTAGTTCCTGAAATTAGCGCGTTTAAACAAACAAGCTCTTCAGCTTTATAATATTTCAGTATAGACATGCTGTGAGTGGCTGTCTCAAGCGTGCGATCATAAATATCGCAAATAGCTTTATAATATAAAGAATATATACATGATACATAGTAACAAAAATCTCTTAAAAAGAATTTTATAATAAAAATATTTTATAGATATTCCCGACTTCAAAAAAGGAGGAGGTTACTCAATTCGACTGTGTATATTTATATATTATGTATGTTTGGGGGTAACTTCGTCGTTTAGGAACCGATTTTGATAATTCTTTTTTTTTTGGAAAGGAGCTAGCCTAAGTGTGGTACCATAATAAGGAAATCAGGATCTGATGATGGGATCTTAGAGAAAACGAGGGAAACCCTCGAAAATCTGCATAACTTTTTACTGGATGTACCGATTTTTATGATTTTTAATTTAATCGAAAGCCGATGTTTATCATGTGGTCACATTTCAATTCCATCGAGATCCGATTACAACTTTTGGAGTAATCTTTGATAATGCGTATTAACTTGACAATTTTTTCGTCTACCTACGTTGTATTATTTGTCGATGTAATTGAAGTCGGTTTTTTCCTTTGCCAGCAAAACACAATTATTTGGTTACAGATTTTGTATCCCAAATTGTAATTGACCTAAACTTTAGTACTACTTAGTAGATATTGATCTTAAAAAAAGTGTGAATAGACAAAGCTTGACACATACTTTTCGTGAAAATTTTGTTTACAAAACGTAACTCTTTCTCTTTCTGTCTTCCCTTACTTATATCTCCCTCTCAACTTTCGTTCGTCTCGTCCGATCACACTTTTCATAAAGCTCTCTGATGATGATGATGATGATGATGATGATGTTTGGTTAAATAAATTTAACAAAACATTAACGAATCATTTTTATTTATGTGACTATAAAAACTTAAATTGGCGCCCAACGTGGGACCACAACATTACATAATCTTAAGTAAAACTTATTAGTTATCAATTTCTACGTCCTCAGGAAATTTCAACATTGATAGGTGTTACTTTGACTAAAATATTATAGTTAAACAACATTGTCAACAAAATGTATCGATATTAAGTAATAGGATATCTTTAGTACGCTGTACGCTGAAGATAACACAATGTTGCTGTTATGATTTTATATAAAATTCAATAGATGATTTATCTGATTTAAAACCTCTCTAGTGTAGTGTGTGTCACATAAAATAGTGCTGATCATTGCGGGTTCGATTTTCACCATATTTATTGTTATTATGCGCATCTGACAGGGATGTTTCTCGATGCTGGGAAGCTTAAGAAAACATTCTCCATACATGGAGAAGATTACTTCAAATTCCCGCTATTTTCTAATTTACTACATCTTCTTAATTTGAATATTTTATTACTGGTACGAGAGAATAGAGATCTAGAGATCGTCTTTAAAAAAATAAATAATGTGCACATAGATTTATCATTTATAATTTGGCATCTTTGCTGAACAACACAAACATAATTTAAAGCAAAAAAAAAAAAAACTAAATACTTAAACCCAACTTACCGGCCTCGCCCATGAACAGAATAATACTCTTGGAGTTCCTTTAAATAGTTTGATATTTGCTCTGCCGTGTCGAATCGTTCAGGGCGACGCGGGCGCGGATACTGAGCCTGTGTTGAGCACGACAAGATGGCAGACAGGAGCAAAATGGCGAAAAACACGACACGCATCATTGCTGTAGGAGAAAAACCTTTTATAAGCAAGATATACAGTATTTAGTAATTATTAGTATTTTTTTATACGACTAGTGTGTCATTAGAGATTGCAATCCAGTATTGCTTTCATTACGGCTGGATCCAGCCGGTTCCGGACCGGATTGATCAAACTATAATAACCTGACTTTTCTTTTACATTTCCACATAAACTGTTCATGAAACGTAGAAAAACGGTATATGTTATATGAAATTATTTTTTATGGCCGTTATTTTCTCAAAATATATTACTGGACCCGTTCACCAGATCCGGCAAGTTAGCAGCGGATAAGGTGTAAATTGATGTCAGATCCGTCGGATTACGCCTTAATAGTAAGTGGTTGCCGTTGCTGTGACCGACAACAACAAGTTAACATGGCAAGCGTGTTTCAGACCCTATCCTTCTAGGTGCTCTGGTTACTTTACCCACCACAGGAACAACATACTACTTGAGAGCACAATTATTTAGCTGAGATTCTGAAGATTGAGGTACTTCCTCAGATTAAGTACAAGATATTTCTTGCTGTGCCGAACCCCATGAAAAATTTTATGTGTTGTGTACCTCATAACTTTTTACTGAGTGTATCAATTTTGATGGTTCTTTTTTAATTCGAAAGCTGTAGTGCTATTCTGTAAGAACATTTTCGTGTCTCGACAGCGGAATCCGCGGTGAGATATCAAATTCGTATTCATTAAAACTCGACAGTCCCGTAGCGCCATACTTGTGAGTGCGGCGACGAGTCGAACCCTGTTGCGTGAGAACGTTGACATTTAATAGTATGAATTCGGTATTCTGTAAGGGGATTTACCGCTTCACACATCACAATTAGAGACTTGATTCGACACTTGACTTCATGCACATATTCTAAAATAAAGTCATAAGAAAAGAATATCGATAAAATAAACACAGCTCTAAATTGCCGCTCTTCGATTCGACACTCACTTCACATCGCTTGTGCGTACGGAATGTTTACAGAATTCCAAACCAAGGTGAAGTGGGTTCGCTTTCGAAGTGAGCGCTGTCACTCAGGTGAAGCTCGATATCGAAATTGTTATTTACAGAATAGCCCTGCTGGTGCTTGTCCTTCAAGCCATCTTGGACCAATACATTTTTGTGTTAATGGGAATTGCACTATACTTATCGATGTAAAATTAATTCATTTTTTTTTGTTAGCAAACAAACAAAATTATTAAATTGACTTACTATTATTATTTAGTAAAGGATTATTTGTAGATTATTTAACTCCTACTGATGTTACGTTTTATCAAATTACAAAAGAACCGAATTAGGTCCAATATCGATCATCCCATTAAAAACGAATGTATGGATTAAACTCTGATATGGATAAGAATTACCGATAAACTACTACTTACTACAAATTTTATATATTTTCGTTGCAACATATTTATCGTTCTTAAAAACCAAAAACAAAAAACAACTGACTTTAACTGAGTTTTCTGTTGGTGAGTAAGGTGACCAGAGCTTCTGGGGAGGATTGGGGATAAGGTCGGCAACGCGTTCGCGATGCTTCTGGTGCTGCTCTGCTCTTTGGTTAGTATTACTAATTGAAAGTTTAAAAAAAATTATGATGTTTTTTAAGCATTAAATTTAAAAAAATCGTGTTGGGAAAAGTTTTTAACTAAATTTTTCAACAAATAGAGTTATTGTTAATTAAAAAAAAACCGACTTCCGTCATCATTGTAGATAATAAAAAATGTTAAAATAATTTCTCTTTAAGTTCTCTTAGTTTTCGCTTCCTGAAACCTTTCTTATATATATGTATATACATTTAATAGGAACACCTTACTCTAGTTTTGAAATTCGTGTATTTCGCTTATGATAATTTTTTTAATCATTTAACAAAATAATTAAATATTTGCAATAGATCTATTTTCTTATATTAATAAATTATGAATAGTACAAACAAATTCAATTCCGTTTTGTTAATGTAACAAAGTTTGATTTGCAATTTTCAAACGTAATTATTTAATTTTATTAACGTCTATAACGTTTAAGCTTTACAATGAATTTATATAAATTAATATCTTAGTTTATTTTCATATTATGTTTAAATTAAAAATAACTAGCAATTAAAATAAGTACTGAAATTGAGAGAGATTCAAACGCTAATCATTACATAGTATAAAACAAAGTCAATTCCCGCTGTCTTGTATGCTTAGATTTTTAAAAATACGCAATGAATTTTGATGCGGTTTACTTTAGTGAGTAGAGTGATTCCAGAAGAAGGTTTATATGTATCATACATATAGCAGAGGAGCACTGATAGTTTTTGGAACCGTGTGAAGCCAGGGCGGGTTGCTAGTTTAAATATTCCATAAAATAATGTCATATGTTTATTTTATGACATAAATGACCAATCAATACTATATGTAATAAAATAAAATGTAACGGATCGCTGTCTGTACATGGAAGATATATGATTTAAAATATTATTGGGACCTTTTATCAACGCAAATAGCACCCAAAACAATGATTTTTAGAATTTTTGTTTGTTTGTCTGGTTTGTCTGTGCGTTTGTGCACGCTAATCTCAGAAATGGCTTATCCGATTTAGATGTGATTTGCACTAACATATTGTGGTAAGCTTCTTTTAGTGTTTGTTTCATGTCAATCGGTTCATAAATAAAAAAGGAATGCCAATTAAGTTGAACATATAAATACCCAAAACGCGGACGAAGTCGCAGGTACAGCTAGTAAGGAAATATTTTTCGACAACAACCCCTTATGTGCCAATTTTTAGTGGAAGTTGAAAGTCAGAAATAACATTTAGTTTATAAAAAAAAAGGTATTTATACTTGTACATAAGCAATTATTCTAGCCTTTTTATAAATAGATAGTTCATATAAGAGTATGAGTATGAGTATATATTTTCAAGATGTTAAAAATAGCAAAGTTAACCAATATGTTAACAATATGTAAGTGCGAGAAGAATTAATGCGAGAACTGGTATGAATGAGTTTCGAGAATACAGACTCGCATAACGTGCGGGGCAATAGAATAAAAAAAAAAAAAAAAAATGTTAACAATATGAACTGATTTACGTCGCAATAATGGCAAAGCATTAGACGTAATATTAAGAGAGTGTTATTTATTGGAGAAAAATATTAAGCGATTGCGATTTACATGGAAATTAATTTTATTATAAGTTTTTTGAAGTTATATTTCTTTTGGCGCGTTAGGGAAAAATGATGAGAGTTAATTTTTACGATGCGCGCGCACACCGTCACAAAAAAACGACACCCTGAAGTTAGCTAGACAACGAAGAAGAAGTTAGCTAGTAAATGAAGTATAACTTCTTACGTACACACACACTTTTTTATATTATAGATTGGCAAATAACCGTCCAGCCCACCTGATGGTAAGCGATTACCTCCAGACGCCCACAACACTAGGAGCATAGGTCAAGAGCGTTGCCGACCCTACCTCTAATCCCATCAGGATCTTATCACCTTACTTACAACAGGAACAACACTGCTTTAGAGCTGTGATCTTCTTGGGCACCTCAGTTATTTTCTGTTGTTACTTTTTTACTTTTTTTCTGTTTTCACCCATTTTTTACACGATGCATTGGAATTTGATACTTTATTTTTTGTGAAACTTCTAAAAAATGTAAGAAGTAGATACCTATCTATCTCTTCTATACATATAATCTTATATATAAAAATGAATCGCAAAATGTGTTGCTAAGCGCAAAACTCGAGAACGGTTGGACCGATTTCGCTAATTCTTTTTTTAAAATGTTCCTTGAAGTACGAGGATGGTTCTTACGGAGAGAAAAATTCTAAAAAAAAAAAAATTTTTTAATTTCCTGAAAAAGTCTAAAAACAACACTTTTCCATACTCCCATACAAAAGATTTGTGATAATACTTAAAAGTCACTGTTAGGCGATACGAAGTTCGCCGGGTCAGCTAGTTATAAATAAAAATGAATGTTGGTAAGCGCATAACTTGAAAATGGCGCGACCAATTCGGCTAATTTATTCTTTTGTATGTTCCTTAAGGCCCACGGAAGGATTTCATACAAAAAAAAATTTTTAAAAAATTAAAAACAAAAATTGCGGAACGATATAATACAAAAAAAAATTGCTTTATTAATTTTTACCATTATACCATTAATTTTTGACAGAACGAAGTCTGTCCGGGCAGCTAGTATAACAATGAAAACTTTTTCAAAAATATACATTTGTTTCGCGCCTATATCATCTCAAATTAATTCCTTTTTGGGAATATGTTGATATTGTTTTCTAATTTTTACGCGAATTTCACTCATTGTAATGAAACAACAGTCCTCCCGTGACCATGGTTGCTGCAAAGTATCCGAAACGTCGGGCATCTAACAAAATTAATAAACCGCGATAAAATCCGAAAATGTTCTTTCATTATAATATGTTGATATTTTGGTTAACATGGTATTTATGAAAATAAAAATAATATCAATTAAGAATCCGCATAAAAAATAGTTTTTTTAGACTATAATTATTAAACATATACTAAAGGTTGCTCAAGGGTTTACTTGTATTTTTTATAATTATTAGTGTGTCAAAAAACCGAACAATTAGTCTTCAAAATAATTGTGTTAGCTCGCAAACGAAAAAAAAACCGACTTCAATTACATCGACCAGTAATACAACGTAGATCGACGAAAAAATAGTCAAGCAACTACGCGTTATTAAAGATTACTCAAAAAGTAGTCATCAGATCTCAATAAAATTTATATGTGACCACATGATAAACATCAGCTTTTGATTAAATTAAACATTATCAAAATCGGTACACCCAGTAAAAAGTTATTACGGATTTTCGAGAGTTTCCCTCGATTTCTCTAGGATTCCATCATCAGATCCTGGTTTCCTTATCATGGTATCAAACTAGGGATATCCCCTTTCCAACAAAAAAAGAATTATCAAAATCGGTACATTCAGTAGAAAGTTATGCGGTATAATACAACGTAGGTCGACGAAAAAAGCGTCAAGTAAAAACGCATTATTAGATGTAACTCGAAAAGTAGTTGTTAGATCTCAAATAAATTTAAATGGGACCAATTGGCACACACCACCTTTCGATTAAAACAAAATTTGTCGAAATCGGTCAACCCGGTCAAAAGTTCTGATGTAACAAACATAAAAAAAAAAAAAATACAGTCGAATTGAGAACCTCCTCCTTTTTTGGAAGTCGGTTAATTAATTTTGCGCGGTGGTAAACTGTGGAAAAGACTATGAGCTAACCTGTATATTTCAAATGGAATTTTAATACCGGTATATCCTATTAATTAAACATTAATCTACCCTCTTTTCTTTATAGACGAACGGGCCTTTAACGTATATATCAGTACATTTTTAGGGCTACATGACGCAAGTAAGTTAACTTTCGTAAAGCCCTTTGTGATCTTTAATTAATCGTTTCAATCGTTAATTACTCTTAACGATATCGTAAAAGGGTATTTAACAATGGATTAGTTAAAACAGCCCTTTAAGTTTTAAATACGTACATGCTTGTGTTCAATGTGACATCAATCACTCTTCTACTTTTATGTGCTCCTGGTACATTGGTACCTACTGAAGATTACTAATTATATACTTTAGTAACTAGATGTAGGACGATTTTTACACGCTTTTTATTAGCTTCATCTGTATGTTTGTAATTGACTCCTTTGGACTTCATTTTGACCCACTTCAAACGTTCAGATTTCATTTAAACTAAGTTGACTTATCGAGGACCAATGGCAATACACTAATTTTATAAGATAATATATATAAAAGCGTGTATTTTAGTTTTCTTAAACTATTATATATTATATACTTATATAAATCTATAGGTACTTAATGGTACTTAGTACACTAAGTAATTTTACATTTTTATTTACTTTTATTTGTATACTGAACAAAAATATTTATCTGTCCGACATGCACGAATCGCAAAGCGACCCACACTGTCTCCAAGCGTCCAATAACCGTGCCGATTCTTATAAAAATGTTGTATGAAAAATGTGTAGGTATCGTATAAAGCATATTAAAAAAAGTGTAGCAAAATAATAGCCATTTAATTACGTACAGACATAATCTTCAATAAAAGAAAAATAGAAAAATGGCCTAACAATGCAAAATATTTTTAGCTCTCATTTCCAATAACAGCCTTCACTGAGATGGTTATAGATACTCACAATTCCCTTCTATGCTATTCTATTCTTTATGCCTTGTATTCATGTTTGTTGAATTGTTAAATGACTCAGGTATTACCTGAACATTGCGTAGGTATTGATTTTACTGATAGGTGCAGTTGATTATTAGTTACTATGGTATGCGATTCAATGTATTCAAATGTTATTGTAAACGAAAACTGGCGGGTGAAATTTGGAAACTATTGAGCTTATTATACTTAAGAGCTGACTTGGGAAACGTTGTCTTGCCGCTAAACGTTATTAAAAATATGTTGTTTTTTATTAAAACGCTATTAAAAGTTGGTGGTAGAAGGGCGAAAACTTAGAGTTGTTTGTATTTATCAATGTCAAATCATTAAAAATTACAATCTTTGGAAACTGTTTTGGTGATGATGTTCTAAATATGTGTTATTATTAAAAAAAATATTATATTCTGTTTGATTCCATGAAAATAAATAAATAAAATTAAAATTAATCAATATAATATAAACATATTTTTTTTACAAAAAATATTTAGATGTGGGTCACCCTTATTATTTAGGGGTATGAGATATAGACGTTGGATATACCCGTTTGTGGAATTAAAATTTTGGTTCCCCACTCGAACGTACAAGTATGTTTCATGTATTTAATAATACATAAACAATATGTCTGTCTGGTTTATAATCGGATATGTCTTATACATAACTGAATTACAAAACAAATCAAAGTAACATAAGCTTTGCTGAAATGACGTAGGTCTGAAAGGCTTTGGGCGCTATTCGGCTATTTCAATCGTGCATTAATTGAAATATTTAAATACATTAGGGATTGCTTTTAGCCCCCGACGCAAAAGAGGTGTTTTGTTTGACATCAATGGCTGTGTCAGGCTGTGATATCGTAGATCTCGAACGATGGACCGATTTCAATGCTTTTTTTAGGCAAAAGCGACTTCTTCATGCGCGACGCGTTGGTGCAACGGTCACGGCACTGGTTTGTGGCTGTTGCGCTATTGGTTGCAGGATCGAAACCCGCACACGACAAACATTGGTATTGGCCATGCAAATGTTTGCCGTGGTCTGGGTGGTTCTGCAGTCCTTGTGAGTCTCCTCACCTCATGTTAAGCCGTCGGTATTGGTTGTTACTATGTTCAACTGATAGCGATCGTTACTCATAGTAGGGAACATATCCGCCAACCCACATTGGAGCAACGTGGTGGATTAAGCTCTGATGCTTCTCCTACATGAGAAAAGAAGCATATGCCCAGCAATGGGATATTACAGGCTGAAGCATAAGCGAGTTTTCATGTGACCGTTTTCAGCTATGTTTGGGAAAAATTTATCCAGCAGTTTGAAGAGGAACCTTTTTTTTAAATTGACAGTAATTTTTGGCATGAAATGTAATTATTGCGTAAAATTTGTTTTCATTTTTAAATAATACTTATCAAATTACTAGGATTCCAATAAACGTACGATCTGTTTGATGGTAAGGTAGCGTATGGAAACCTGCAACATCTGAAGCACCACAAGTGCGTGGCCGAACCATAAAAATTTAAAGGCCTATCAAAAGTTTAAGAACGTAGTTTAGACTTTTATTACCTCTGGAGCTACCATCTGACTTGTGACAATTTTGCATATTTTTCTTATGGAGTAACATTATTTAATCTGTATTAATAAAGCATGAATAAAATTGACAATATTCTATATAGATACATATAAAAATGAAACCTGGTTGTGTTACTTATAGCAAAACTCAAGAATGGTTGAACGGTTAAGTTTTTTTAAAGTTTACCGATTTTTAATTAGAGCTCTAGAAGATTCTTACATAAGCAAAAAATGTGAAAACTGCACAGAAAATTGGAAAAATTCCATATGGTTTGATTGGATGATGACGGTGGCGTCCGATAGTTCGTTAGAAAAAATGTCACTGGGATCAGATAGAAATTAATCATCATCATCATTTCAGCCTATTGCAGTCCACTACTTGACAAGTTCGCGCCAAAAATGCGTGAACTCATGTGTGTTGCCCATATTCACCACGCTGGGCAGGCGGGTTGGTAACCGCAGGGCTGGCTTTTTCGCACCTAAGACGCTGCTGCCCGTCTTCGGCCTGTGTATTTCAAAACCAGCAGTTGAATGGCTATCCCGCCATCGGTCGGCTTTATAAGTTCCAAGGTGGTAGTGGAACTGCGTTATTTCTTAGTCGCCTCTTACGACACACACGGGAAGAGAGGGGCTGGCTATATTCTTCAATGCTGTAGTCACACTAGCTACAAATTAATAAGTTCTCCTTTTTGACTTTGACCTAATGAAGTTATATTGTCAAATAAAATATAAAAAAATATAAAATATGTTGAATTCTTTTAAGAAATAAATACTTCTTAAGCCGTAATGTATATCAAAATATGATTTTTGTACCTAACTAGTCATTTTAACATTCGCAATCCACAATGTTTTTTTTTTATTTGGTATTTGAATAGGTAAAAATAACTATACGGCCTACAGTACTACACGAAAAATTATCTTATTTAGTAACTTTGCATATTTATATAACTTACAAAGTTTCGTTTAATGGAAATTGAAAAAATAAAATCTGTCTCAAAATTATGTTGTATCTGTTTGCTAGCTCTCGACTCGTCCCACGAAAGTTTTATATAATAAACAAAATCATTCTATTTTCAAAACTAGAGTCCTTTTTACAAGTTTATTTTTAAACTTTTTTTATCTGTAAAAAGTTTACAAATTAAAAAGTTCTTATTTAAATTGATGTTTTTTTGTTTAAGTATAAGTTACTTAATCGTAAACATATATCGTTTCCATTTCAAAATAGAATCTATTTGCTTTAAAGACTAGCCATACCCCAAACTTTATTCGAATTACCAATAATACCACCCAAAAAAAAAAAACAACTTTGTGAGTCCTAGCCTAAGATATGGACTTAAATCATATTAAGTTTCATTTAAATTCATTAAATAGTTTATTTAAATCACAGTTTTATTATGTGTATGGCTCAATTCATACATACCAATAAAATATAACCTAATATAAATTTAAGGTTAATTTCACCGTATTTCTATCATTTTATGTTATGTTATAGCAATATATCAATATTTTCTTTACAGACAGGTGTTTATAAGAAAATACTAACATGATATATAACGCCTATGCAGTTTGTAGAGTTTTTATATGGTATTTTTATGTACTTTTAAAATGTCCATTTAATTAAATATCATTTCATAAAAATATTTTAAGCCAAATAAAAACAGAAGGTTCTCAATTTTACTCTATTTTCATATGTGTTACCTCATTACTTTTTACTGGGTATCCCGATTTTGATGATTCTTTTTTAATCGATATCTGGTGCTTGTCATTTGATTATATTTAAATTTGATTAAGATTATCCTTGATATTACGTATTTAAGTAATTATATCCGCCAACCCGCATTGTAGCAGCGTGGTGGATTAAGCTCTGATCCTTCTCCTACATGGAGAAAGAGGCCTATGCCCAGTAGTGGGATATTACAGGCTGAAGCGTAAGTGATTATTAGTTTATCGTTTACCTAGACATACTTTTCATTACTTGTCCAAATAAATTGAAATCGGCTTATTTTCGTTTGCGAGCAAACAATTATTTTTAAACTATTCAGATATAGATAAAATATTTTGATTTATTATTAATTATATTTATTATTATTTTAATTTATATATTTTGCATTGCTGGGATTTGAAACAAAATAAAAAAAATGGCACAATTAAAAAATATTTAAAAAAAACCTTCGATGACATTCAAAAAAAAAAGATTAATAGAAGCAATTAAATCGTTGGCGCAGTGTTGGTAATGTTTGTGTTGCTCTCAATTATGGCACGATATGGCCTCAAGATATTTATGGCATGAAGTGTAAACTAATTTCCGTGATGCGTTTACGGTTTATTTACATTTTAAAAGTGCTTTGTGTATTGTAAAATGTGTCATGATATTGTTGATAAAATTTTTACGTTTGAGTGATTAAAGGGACTTTGTTTTCGGTACAGTATATATTTATTACGAATTAAAAAGTGTATTTTTTTTTTTAATTTAATCATCTGCATCAGGTTTCATTTCTGGTTTGATTTTTACTTTTTTTTGTTTGTGTCGTTTTGTTTTCATTTTAACTCAAAAAAAGCAAAAAGTTTTTATTATAGTTTTTTATTTGTGTTAAGCTACAACTGATGTGTGTAATTGTAGTAATAACTACTTTAACGCGAACTGACAATTAAATACTTTGAGAACAACTTTAAAATAGATTTTATACTTATATTTAAGCATTGCACAAGAGAAAACTTTAACTACAAATGAACATTTTTCTTCAAAGTACATATAGCATATACGAAATAAGTTTAAAAGCGGAAATTATCAGGTTTTTTTAGAAAATTGCGAAATATCAATAAGACTTCATTTACCGTAAAAATTATAACAAAACCTTAATTTTAAAAAAATGTAGGTTAAGAACTAATAATTTAGTTAGTAGAATAGAGATAAAAAATAAATATATGTACATAATATGTTTGCTATACTTTCGACTTTTACAGAAAATATAAATCACGACTTGGATTTCTATCTATTATTACTTTTATGTTCATGAATACAAGCATACTAAACCAAAATTTGAAAATAGAATGTCAAAACACTCAAAATTAAATTAATTTTTGATGGTACGAGGAATCTATACTAATATCATGAAACTGAAAAGTTTGTTTGTTTTTTTTAAGCGCTCTAATCTAAGGAAATACTGTTTCGAACTGAAAAAATACTTCTGTGTTGGATAGCCAATTTACCGAGAAAGGCTATAGGCAATTTTTTTTTTTTGGAAAATGTAATCAATATGATGATTCATAACATTTTCCAGAAGTAACAAAAAAATTAAAAAATTTGTACATTAGGTAAGGCTAAAAAGTGTGGACAAAGATTAGAAGAAAGTTTAAATAATAATATTCATTTTTCTTACATATTTAAAAACGACTTGCTGAAAGAAAATCGAGAAAGTTTTCTTACGAACTCACTTTGTTACGACTAATTCTGATTGCACCAAACTGATAATTCTTTCTTTTTTATGTTCGTTATTTTCACCACGCGGTTTGTGTAAAAGAAAATGAAAAAAAAAAACTGATTCATGAAAAACATGCCGGTATTAAACCGGGTCATCTAGTAACTTATAATAATATTAATTTCCATATAAATCGCGACCGATAAATATTTTTCCCCAATAAACAGCGTTCACCTAATATACCTCTAATGTTTCGCCATTATTGCGCCGTAAATCAGTATACAATGTTAGATAGTTTAGCTCACAGATTATTGGTCAACTTAGCTATTTTTAACATCCTGAAAATATATAGAGCTATATTTACTTTACTTTATAACATACAAACTTTCATCCCTTATTTCACCCTTTAAGCTATATAACACATTTTTTGGGGACTATATATTGTTCGTTAATTTAGCCTATATGTAGTCTGTAACAAGACTAAGGACCTATTTACTGAATATTTTTTTTATACAATTAGGTCGACAAACAAGCGTACACCTAATAGGAAGCAATTACAGTAGCTTATAGATGTCTGCAACACCAGAAGAATTGCAAGCGGGTTACCGACCCTACCCCCACTCTAGGAGGAGGAGGAGGATGATCCCCAGGAGCTCTGGTCATTTTACTCACCACAGAAACACAACACTGCTTGAAATCAATATTATTTAACTATGATCTTTATGGTCGAAGAACTTCCCCAGTCGGGCTGCTCCAGATTTTTAGCAGGATATTTCCTGCTTCGCCCTGCCACAGTTAAATAATTAAACGATTGCTGATAATATTTATCTCACAAAAAAGCTTATATGCTGGATATTAATCTACTTCAGATAGTTTTATCAGCGACCGTTGACAAGTAACGGAACACGGAATTTTTGGATTCCAATTTTGAATGTGACGAATAGTAAAATGCATTAAATTAATAATTTTCAATCGATTAAAATTGATTGATTATACTTTTTATGTAAGCAATACAATATAATGAAAACGAAAAGTAATATACCTCTAACAGTTCTGAGAACGTTAGGGTATACTCTAATATATCTAATTTAAAACTCAGTTAAAATACTTTAACTATTAATAATAACTATAAAAAATTAAATGAAAATTACAAATGAAAAAATTAAGTATTCCAATTAAATCAAATAAAAATTTAGATTAAACGAAAATATAATTAACTCAATTATTATTCATAATTATTCCATGTCGAATTAGCAAATTCAAAATGTCGACGCAATTTCGAAGTTTGAATTTTAAATACTATACAAGTGTTGACAGTCAAAGGAATTCTAACCGCGTCGGATATTGTTTTCACGGCTGGCAACACCGTAACGAGATACGTGAGTGTTATGGCGCTTCTAACGTGTACTTTGCGTGTTCAAACTTGATAATTTTCTTTTGAAAACATTTAATATCAAGGCAAAAGGGCTAAAAATAGTTTTACAGTTAAAATTTGTTTAAAGTTAATTAATAATTTTGATCTCAACTTTCATTTCACTGCAACACATGAGGCTGAGATAAGTAGCGAGCGTTTCATGGCCCAATCTGACTTGTTACGCTTTGGAATGGTGGCTTTTGCTCAACAAGTCTGCTAATTGGCGGATAACTTAGTAACGATCGCTATTGTGTGTCTATGGTAGAAACTGGAACATAACTTTAATGCTCTGCTTATCATGGTAGCAAGATTCGCAAGAACATACACTCAGGCAAGAAGCCAATATTTTTACGAATACAAATATCCGGTAACACTAAGGCACAAGGTAATCTTGCTTAAAAAGGCGAACAACCCGACTGTGGAAGAAAAAAGTTAGCTTAACCATCACAGCCAAATAATACCTACTGGTTTCAATTAGCGTTATGTTCCTGTGGTGAGTGAGTGAGCAGTGGGAATGGTTAGTTCTAGGGTCGTGAACGAACTTGCTTCTGACGTTTGCAGACTACGGTAACTGCTTAACACCAGGTGGGATACCAAGTTTGCCACTTTTGTAAAAATAAAACCATTTCGAGCCGTTTGAGTATTGAATCCACGACCGCAAGCGTTACGGCGATTACCTCTACACCAGAATAGTTATCCGCTGTTTGGAATCCTTTCTTAATTAGGAAAGAACATAAGTGCGAACAATGCCGTCAAATTTAATGTCCCATAAAGATTATATGTAGCACTTTCAATGATACACTACGATAATGAGATATTACACACGTAAACATTGCATACAACTTTTTTTTTAATTAAAAAAATGTATTTACTGCCTGTAAATTACTGCCGCCTTTTTTTTTCGGAAATATTATATTGATTTTGTTTATGGAATTTTTTTTAAACAATAGTTTATTAAACATTTTACATATTATTGAAATCAAACATTACTTTGTTTAAGTAGAAATGACGACAAAAACACTTTTGAATGATTATTTTACAAAGTAAATTAATATTTGGCTTAATAATTAAATAAATAAAGTGCATAGTATAAAATTTCATTCCTTTTTCTCTAAAATCGTGGGGCGACAAATCAATGATGCGCGGTTAAAAGCATTCCGCCTGTAACATCTCACAGCTGGGCATAGGCCTCTTTCTCCATGTAGGAGAAGGATTCGAGCTCCATCCACTACGCTGCTCCACTGAGGTTGGCGGATACGTTTCCTACTATGAGTAATGATTGCTATCAGATATTTATGATAACAACCAGAACCGATGGCTTAACGTGCTCTCCGAGGCAGAGTGGAGAGACCCAAAAGGATAGACATCCAAAACCGGAAAGAAATATATGTATAAATACAAATATGAATCCCAAGAGAAGCTAACCCTCAAACCGTCGTTGTTTTAGGCGACTACTTGTACCTACTCCAGAGCAGTTGTTCAAAGCGGTGTTTTGCCAAATTCAAAAGTCGTTTATTAAGTAATGGTTGTTCATGAGCGAGATAGTACTCCCTCCGACTAGCACGTCGTCGTTTTTCTGGTGGCTGTGCCTATAACCTTTTTTGAGGGCTGTACATATACATTTCGGCGATAATTTTTTATTCATATGATTTTATTTTACTTCGATTTTTACTCAAACAAGGAACAATATGTAAGTTAGGTTAAGTAGTACAATTCGGCGATCCATCATTTTTATTTATGTAGACTAGCTGCCCGGATAGACTTTGTTCTGTCAAAAGTTTTTAAATTTTTTTTAACACCGTTTTCAAGCAGTGTTGTGTTCCTGTTGGTGAGTAAGGTGATCAGAGCTCCTGGGGGATTGGGAATAGGGTCGGCAACGCGCTTGCGATACTTCTGCTATTGCAGACGTCTATAAACTATGGTAATCAGGTGAGTCGTACGCTTGTTTGGCGATCTAGTTATATATATAAAAAAAATATTAAATTTTATTTAAATAATCTTATAAATCAGGGGAGTGAAATTTGAAAGTATTGTATGGCCTTTATTGTAATCCTTTATTTAATCCGGATACTATTTATAGTCTTTTAAAGGATTTAATTAAAATGAATTTTCCACTACATTCCGCGAAAAAAATCTCCTTCGTTTATTTAAGTAAAAAGGGATGTTTCATTGTTATTAATATACTCATTGTTGGCTTGTAAACGTTTTAATGGCGTTTTATTTTGATACAACAGTTCTTGGAACTTTGCGTTCTACTTCGTTCTTTGATCCTTAATTCAATTATCTAGTATAATAATAGCGAAATATTTCTAAATATTTAATATATAATCTATGGATGAGGATTGCGGAAGACCGGGATGTGTGGCGCGAACTTGGGGAGGCCTATGTCCAGCAGTGGACTGCGATAGGCTGAAGTGATGATGATGATGATGATTTCTAAATATATTTTAATTAGCTGAATGTTATTAAAAAATATGGTTTGGTGGTAGATAGGTGAAAATTTAGGGTTATATGTGTTTTTCAATGCCAATTAGCTATCTACCTACATACATCCTACATAGCATTTAAAGCGGGATATCTCAAAACTGAACATTTATTTATAAATTTTCGTATAAACTCGACACCGGTACTCAATGAAAACATATTTTTAGAAATTAATTAGCTCGAGAGCAACGTTTTTAGGATAATTATGAATATGTTTTAAAATTATATAAAATAAATTATATGTTTTGTCTTGTAATTTTTAATCCGTACGAAACTACTCACTAGCTTTCGTCATTGTTGTTCATTTAATTTTAGTGTTTTTTTTTTAATATTTGGGTACCGGTAGAAAATTTATATTAAAAAAAAGAAAAACAATAAATACTTCTTACTCTATTTTTTTCAGCACAAAGTTAAAAAAAGTTAAAAATAAAAATAGATTGTAAGTATTATACGTTAAAGTGTATTATAAAACTGACACTCCTATGGGAAACTTCTTTATCTTTGTTTTTTTTTCCATTTTATTATTCGGTAATCTATAGTAAATATTAATATTGAGTGTATAAATATCAGAGTCAAAACATTATAGTAATTTGTAAAGACCGATGAATGAACGGTGATTTTTTTAGAAATCTCTTTATAAGGCTTTTTAAATCCAAAGCATAACAAAACATTTATTAATAGCAAATTTAATAGTACTCAAAGTGAACTTATTCTTATTTAACAAGCAACACTAAATCATTCGTGAGAAACTCTTCACAACTGTCATTTGTAATGAACATTTTTCTGTATGTAAAAATGATATTTAAAAACATGAAAATATTTCGTGTACATTATTTTTTTAAAATAATTTGATGAAATAGGTTTGTTGTATTTTTAAGACTAACCTTTTTTCTGGTATTTTTTTTTAAATAACGTTATCGATATTAATTAGTCCACCTACTAAAAAGTACTATTTTTTTCCTTAATTTTTTATTTGTCCTTGACGCGTATAAAAAATTACCTAAAGTCTGCAACAGAATGTTTAGGGATGCAAAACGTCGCTATATTCACTGCTCGATTCAGGATATCAGTCAAACGCAAGTTTGGAGATTCCTTCGGTCACTGGGCAAGGCCACAGAAGCTTGTCAAAGTTCTGTGGATCTTAATGCTTTAAATTCCCATTTTACCACTTCACCCATAACTTTAGATTCTAACGTAAAATCTTCTACTGTTTCATTCTTATTAAATCTTGCCACCCCTAATCTACCTTTATTCGCCTTCAAATCAGTCGCTGTAAATGATGTAAAGAAGTGTGTCCGCTCGATTTCTACAAAAGCCATTGGGAGTGACCACCTCAGTCTTGACATGCTTCTTCCCATAATGGAAGACATTGCTTCTGTGATCACTCACATAATAAACTTCTCACTTACGAGCAGTGTCTCCCCGTTGTTGTGGAAGAAAGTATTTGTCATCCCACTGCCAAAAACCTCTAATCCTAACAGTCTTACCCAATATTGCCGTATATCGATCCTTCCTATACTATCCAAAGCCATAGAATCATTGGTACACCAACAACTGTACTCCTATTTAACTAGCAATAATCTCCTATGCCCATCAGGCTTCCGTTCCTCATACAGTACAGTTGGAGCGCTGCTGAATGTCTCGGTGGGTATTCGCGTTGCTTGGATAGCACCAAGCTCACTGCAATGGTCCTTCTTAACTTTAGCAGTGCTTTCAACTCTGTTGATCTAGACATACTAATCGGAACTCTCCGAGCGGTCAACATTTCTCCTAGCGTTTTAGACTGGTTTCATTCCTACCTTTTCGGACGCCAGCAGTGCGTGAAAACCAACGATACATCATCGAATTGAACAGATCTTACTGCTGGCGTGCCTCAAGGTGGCGTACTTTCTCCTCTACTTTTCTTAATCTTCATTAATAATATATCCAAAGTAATTTCTTCTCCCTACCATCTGTATGCGGATGATTTACAGCTATACCAACACTTTGACCTGACTGAGTTGTATGAATCTATTGGTGCTTTAAATTCGGACCTGGTTGAAATTCAGTCGTGGGCAGATACATTCGGCCTTATCATCAATCCTCTCAAATCTCAATGTATAGTTTTTGGTAGTAACAGACTGACATGCAAAATTGACTGGAATTCAATACCACAGGTTCAGCTATCTAGTGTTAAAATCCCTTATTCTAATAAAGTGAAAAATTTGGGTCTAATAATGGATTGTAACATGACCTGGGTGGCTTATATCAATGAGATCAGCAAACGTATGCATCACGCTTTCCACTCTCTCCAGCGCCTTCAATTCTTTCTCCATTTTCCAACCAAAGTTATGCTTGCGCAATCGCTTCTTCTCCCCATAGTTGAATACGCTGGTGTGTGCTACTTAGACGCGACTGCGTAGCAACTGAACAAACTAGTGCTCTAGTCAAAATCTCACTATTCGCTTTATTTTTGCCTTACGTGTATGACCACATATCAAACTTTCAAGTTCAACTTAAATGGCTCCCAATCCGCCTGCGCCGTGATATGCACATCCTGTCATTCCTCTACAGAATATTCCACGATCCCAATTCTTATGCATACCTGCGTTCTCGTTTCCAAAATCTCCCTTCTCACTCACATTACTCACATTCCAGGCGGTCCTGCATCACTACAATGCCCGACATACCGAAGAGCAATAGCAAATTCCGCTTACACTCTTTTTCGGTATATGGTGCATCGCTCTGGAACAAACTTCTAAAATAAATCCAACTTAGTCCTTCTATCTACACCTTCAAAAGAAGCTGAAACAACACCTCCTCGCTCAAATTAATCCCTAAATATCTTTTCATTATTGTTTACTTTTATTGTGTGTATATATATGTAGTTATATTGTATGATGTTATGAATATTATTTAATTAGCTTTTTATTTTCAACAATCTGTATATTATCTACATTAGTGCACTTTCTTAGCCTGCTATGTAACATCAGTTCTCACTATCACAGGCTGGCTGAAGAGATCTCTTTTAAAGATAAGTCCACCGTTGCTAACTAAATTTGTATATAAATAACTGTACAATAATTTTAAGTGCAATAAAAGAATATTATATGTTGTTTAAGATATTTTTATTTATTTCCTATAGTTGCTTTCAATACAATGGTATGTATGTTCTTATTTCCTCCATTATACTATGTTTCTTTCTATTCTTCTAATTTTATATTTATTTCAGAAGTGGTGTGTTCTTGGCCGTTGTATGGAGTTGTTTGCGAAGTTATTGTTTTCGATCTTATATTAAATTGATTTTATTCCATATGTCCAACATACTATTTGCGAAAACTTGTAATTGGCCGTAACTTGATCATTGTTTTTTTTATTTGTATTTTAGCTGTAAGTTTTCAAAATTTGAAAATAAAATAAAATAAAATGTTAACGGAATTCTAAATTTATATTTATTTTAACTCTAACATATCCACAAATATTATATTATATATAATTAGCTGTATGGCTACGGCATTAAAAAATATAACCAACCCTTCTCTTCCCGTGGGTGTCGTAAGAGGCGACTAAGGGATAACACAGTTCCACTACCACCTTGGAACTTATAGAGCCGACCGATGGTGCGATAACCATCCAACTGCTGGCTTCGAAATACAAAGGCCGAAGACGGGCAGCAGCGTCTTCGGTGCGACAAAGCCAGCCCTGCGGTTACCAATCCGCCTGCCCAGCGTGGCGACTATGGCAACACACATGAGTTCACGCCATTTTTGGCGTGTGATTGTGGAGGCCTATGTCCAGCAGTTTACTGCAATAGGATGAAATGATGATAATGATGATGATATCCACAAATATACAAGACAATTTATTCTTAAATGGTAAAATTAAAATGTCGGGATTCGTTTAAATAATTATTATAAACACTGATGGCACTATAAATATAATAATTACAGTGTTTGCTTTCAATTAATGTCATATTGATTTTTGTTTAAAACTATTAACATTTTTTTTTTGAGAAAACGTAAAAACTTCGAAATGTTATTCTAGATAATAAATTAAATTTTACTGGAGAGACATATTGTAAGGTTGTAAACAAGTTATATCTTTTAATAATATATTATTATCAAAATTAAATTAATCATTTAATAGTTGATACTCAAAGTTATTAAATTTCTTTTTTGTCTTAATTCCTATTTAGAGATCAAATTTCAAAAGTGGACTTTTAAGGGAATAAAAATAATAAGAGTTTGACAAAAGTTGTCCAAAAAAAAATGATTTTATAAACATAGAAGCGGTTTTTTATTTTAATTTAATAGATTGGAACGTTGGTAATGCTATGTCTCACTAAATATGTTTTTATTTTTATTTATTTAAACATATTAACTAATTTCGATTAATTGAGCTTTTGCCTTCTTAATAATAATCATATTTTGTAAGTTTTTTTTAACAAAGAAAAAAACGTTTAGTATTTAAATATATATAAATTACGCGGTCACGTTGTTTGTCCGCGATAGACTCCTAAGCTACTTAACCGATTTTAATCAAATTTGCACACCGTATGCAGTTTGATCCAACTTGAAAGATAGGCTATATTTTATAACGATATACATAAATATTATATTCACAAAAAAATGAATAAGGCGATATGAAGTTCGCCATACTTATATATTATACTCAAAATATATTATTAAACTCAAAACACTCAATATCATAATTACAGTTAACAATTTAATATAAGATTATCAGACCTTGAACCCAGACTTTTCCTACATTGAAAAGGCCTATGTCCAGCAGTGGAATGTTACAGTCTGAATCGATCAATCTGACGACATCCTGCCTTTAAAGGTAGTCCTAGAATTTTAAAAATTAGAATCAGAAAATATATATATATTAAAAAATCGTACGTAGTAGAAAATTTACAATACGAGTACATTGCTCGTTGTAACAAGTACACGGCCAATTAAGAACTTTTGGATGTTGTTTATTGAATTTAAAAATGTTTATAAAATATTCACAATATTATTTTCGTTTAATAATTTTCATCAAGATTGAGCCTGTAATATCACAACTGCTGGGCATAGGCCTCTTTCTCTGTGTAGGAGAAGAATTGGAGCTTAATTCACCACGTCGCTCCACTGCGAGTTGGAGGTTATAGGTATTTACTTCAATGATCAATGATCGCTATCATGTGTATAAGATAACAACCGAATGATGAATACAAATTTTTATGTAATTTATATGTAATGTTAATTTTTATTTTCCCGGTTGTATCTTAATTTTTTTTTTTTTTTTTTTTTAGAAAATGTTACTCAAAGTTTATGTTGTTATGACCAATATTCTTGTTCAACGTTGTGTTTACCTGTATCGACATACATATAACAAATGAAACGAACAAATATATTAATATTTGTGAACTGGTAATGTGAATTTTTGTTAGTAAACCTTTCAAGTCAATAAAATGAAATGAACTTTGAGTTTTCTCTTTGAAGTTCATTAATTATTATTTATTATCAATAAGTAATCACCAACATATCATATACTAAAACCTTCTCCGAAACACGCTGCATCTTATGCTATAAGTATTATTCCGATCGGCTCGGTAGTTTTCGCTGTATAACCGAACAAACAAACGGCTCTCCATTTATTAGTATAGATAGATATTTGATAATAAGTAAACGCCAGTCTCTGGAAATGAGGATCCAATTCGAAAAATTGATCCCGTTTCAAATGGTAGGTTTCTTGCGGATTAGGCCGTAAAACATCACGTTACGTTTCACAAATTATTAAATATAAATAGCAAGCACCTAATTTGGTTGATATTAAAATATTGCAATTGAAATTGTGAGAATATTATAGCAATCACATAATAAAAATAACTAAAAATTTTAATAAAACGCGCCTTGGACTGCAAACGGAACCGGGTTTTTTATATTTGATTCTTTTTATTACTGTTAAAAATGTTATTATAAATTAGTTGATTTTTGTTAATTTTTAGAATATATTAAATAGAGTAATAAAAATATAAAAAATATTTATTAATTTTTCAAAAAAGAAATGTTTATTTTTATTATTTCTATTTTTATGTATTTTTTGGAACATTACAGTAAATTTTGGTTATAATTCTTTTGACACTGTTTTGTTTTATAAAATAGTCAATTCAAAACTTAACCGATAATAACAGATTTTTTTTATATAAAACTATTTATCTGTTCTGTTTTATAAAACATTTAAAAAAAATAATCGAGTTTTTAATCCAATATCCATTTTATGTATTCTAGTTTCCTATTATCTAGGGATGTTTTATAAATTTACCTAATAAGTTATTCACGAAAAAATTACATAAAATTACTTCATATAACTCGTCCAAATTAAATCAGTTACAGATTGATATAAATACCAAAAATAGCAGCAATTTTAATTTTTTAACACTTTATTTTTACTAAAACACTTTTTTTTCAATCAAGTTAACCGAAAAATTAATCTCAAAATCACGAAAACAATCAATTTCATACACAACAATGGCATTAAAAACTATATACCATATATTAAACGCAATTTTAAACTCACACATTAAACTTATAAGCGTTTATTAAACCGTCAAAATCTTACCTGTTATCTCAAAGGGAAGTTGTTAATTAACTTTTTAATGGTCTTCGCGGAGTTGCGTCTGCGATAACTAATGCTGGAGTGAGGCTAGGCGACGTTCGCGGCCTCTTTTATTGCTTGCATGCGGATTTCGAAATTGCCCTGTGTTACAGGTGGGCGGTATCGAGCTTGGGATGCATGGAGCGCTCGTTTTACAAGTTTTTTTTTATTTATTTATTATTTATTTTAACATATTTATTTTTGATTAGCCCGTTGGCACTGTGAGCAGTGAGCCTGCTTTTTGCTTTGGGAGTAGTGCTTGTAATATATAAAAATGCTATATAGATATTTAGAAAATTATGTAGCTATATCAGTCAGTTGTTACCTATAACTCTAACATTATATAAATTACATTATATATATTACCTACCTTATTATACCGTGTGTGTATGTTAAAAGAAATTTACTTATACTTTTTTTATATATGTTAATGGTACAATTAAAAAAAGACTAGACAAGACAAAAACGATTTCTAAATATTAAATAAATTATATAGGTAAGTATAGACATATACACGGTGATTTTATAGGCGTTTTGGAAACGAAACATTTTAATTTGGAATCATCTATAGTACCAATAAAAATGGATAAATCAATTGTAATGTTGACTAAAAAAAAGTTTCAGTTTTAATATTCATTTTTACGCGATCGGCTTGGAAAATAGTAATGCAATGATCATTCGTTCATTATTTTATATGA
This sequence comes from Melitaea cinxia, assembly GCF_905220565.1. NCBI lineage: Eukaryota > Metazoa > Arthropoda > Insecta > Lepidoptera > Nymphalidae > Melitaea > Melitaea cinxia. Next base: position 6,503,951 of record NC_059422.1, read on the forward strand.
ATAAAACACGTCCGTGTGCGTTTCGGCTGATAAAAGTGTAGGTACCTATAGGCGCGAGCTAGCGAGTACTTGCGTAGATAGACTCCAGTTTGTCTTTCATACTTTACACGGGCTTAGGACCGTCGGAAATACCTATTTTATTTAAACTTCTTTTCGATTATTAACCACGATTGTTCTTTTCACAACAAATCAATTTATCAACGGACTATGGGTATACATTTGAGGCGTATTTAAAAAATCAGAGCTATCTACAGAATAATTAACTTACATACCTATTAACAGTTTATTTACACTATTTACACTTCTCTGTATCGAAGCAACTGCTCAAAATGGAGTTCTTCACTTTATCAAAAGCGTCCACTATCGCAATGCGTAAATCATCACGGCTTTCATATTCATGTGTATAAACAAGTCTTTTTATTTCCGACCACAAGAAAAAACCCAGGGGCGTTAAGTCCGGGCTTCTAGGTGGCCAAGACACAGGCCCTCCTCGACCTATCCACCGATCACTAAACTCATTGTCCAGGTACGCACGCACTACACTCGCGTAATGAGCGGTACAGCTGTCGTGTTGGTAGTACATACCTCTCGAGTAAGCTAACGGTACATCGTCTACTAACTCAGATATTACTGTCCTTAACATCTCTAAGTACGAATTGCCGGTTAGATGACCTTTAATAAAAATAGGCCCTATTAATTGGTCGTTAATAATACCGGCCCAAACGTTCACACTGAAACGAAACTGGTGATGGTTTTCTCGTATCAAGTGGGGATTAATTAGAGCCCAGTAATGCTCATTGTGCACATTGTATAGTCCCACTCGAGTAAACAGTGACTCGTCCGTCCAGAGTATATTGGCGTTTGTATTATTTAACAACCACTGGCAAAAGGCGATTCTTGCCGGTGCGTCAGAATCGTTTATTACGTGAGCCTTACGAAAATGGTACAGGTGTAATCCTTGTGTACGTAATATCTTTCATACGAAGTTTTAGCTAACATCGAATTCTCGTGCTGCCATTCTTGTGCTCCGCCGGGGATCGCGCTCGAAGTACTCAAGAACATCTTTTTCAAACTCCGGCGAATAATAATTTAAACGTCCTTGACCTTGCGCATTTTAGCGCTAATCAATGTACCGTTATGGTATTACTGACCGACTGAAAGCCAGGGACGCGGGTCACCGACGATTACAGGTGAGTCCCGCCAATCCACGTGATTAAGGCAATGCCGTCATTGGTCGACTCCGGCGCAACTCGGTAGCTTTATTTTTATTGGCGAATACGATTTTGTGACTCGATATTAAAACGTATAGTATTTCAATGTGGCTGCCGTGTGATTAGATAGCGCTACTACTGGTTCTCACTTTTTCTCTGTAACCGATATGAATATCGACTTTGATGAAAAAAAATATATATTATTAAATTAACGTTATATATAGCTTCTGTTATTGATAAATAATTCAAAATTTTCGGTTCAAAACGCTCTCAAAATCACCCGGTATCCCATGTCGTCATCAGTGCCGGATTTAGGAGAGGACGCCTGGGGCTACAGCACCGGGGCCTCCATAAAAGAGGGGCCTCCACAAAATTACGGCCCCCACAACAAAGACTTCGGAAAAAAATTGGATTAGTAAACACTACCAAACAACTTTTACTTTCATAATTTTTTCGCGTTTGACCTTTTCAAAAAAAATTCCATTTTATTTGGAAAATAATTTGAGGCCAAGAGGCCTTCACTCCTTTGTTACCCCGAGGCCTCCAAACCCCTGAATTCGCTCTGGTCGTCATAAATCAATGAAATTAAGCCAAATAACTAACTTTTCATTCTTTTCAAAATTATATAATGATCATAATATATATAAATCATAATTTATACGTAGAACGGGATATTTAAATAATGATTTTTAAAATTTTAGTTGCGAGCGCCATGGATACAGTTGTACTGATAGATATATAAAAAATAACAGAGTGGAGATATGTCAATTGTTTATTTATTGTCAAGATGGGCCATACAGGGTATGATGAGATCCAATGGTTGGGCTAAATGCTCCATTTTTGGTAAAAAACCTATGGAAAAAATCTCACAAACGTCATAAAACATGGACAAATGCAGACCGAATTCTTATAGATCTCATAGTCTCATAACTTCATATGGTAAGGCATTATTGTCATCAAATACGCCTGGTCTGACTGAAAGGTACCACATCATATATACATAATGTATCATAGGATAGTTCGAAAAGGTTCCGGAAGTTATCGTATGATGACATATTTATTCTTTATTGCACTTTAGCTATACAAACGATTGTTACAGTGATAGTTGACCAGGTCGAAATTATCTTTATAGGAGATCTCGGGTACAGCAGTGCAAGATTTAAAAAAACGAGTAAGCTTTAGACCACACGACTGAAATCAAACTTACGAAACCTAACCTTCTCTCTTTCTATCTTCACTAACTTATATCTCCTTCTCAATTTCCGTTCACCTCACCCGATCACAATTTTCGTAACGGTCTCGACACGCATTCACCAGCTTACTCCCCAAGTCAAGCGCGCGCAAAGAAGTTTTACTTCAATTAAAAAATTAAATAGTAGGAATATCAAGTCCAAGTAGGCCCTGTCCTTATATGTCAGTATCTTGAACGCAGCTTTGAGTAAGATTTTTGTAATTAACCCATCGAGATCACTGGAGACTGTGCCCGTTGAAATAACACGTGCCAGCATCTCGCGCTTTATTATTAAAATTAATTAATTTTACTTTTTATCTTTAATTCTTTAAATTTTGTCATGTATTCTTAGTGTTAACTCCTTAAAAACGAAATGAGACGCGGTATGAAAATAACTCCTTGAGAGTTGAGCAAATTATGGGGAGTGAAATAGTATGAAACAACGTTGAGCGGTGGCGCTGAACATTACGCTGAGAGTAAGGCTGTACAGCGCCGCGCTGGTAACAGTATACCAGCTGTTACTGTACAAGTGTTTTTTCAGCATATGTCGATTATAATTTGACTAATTGAATAGAACATTTTAATTTTTAAAATATCGCCGTATTCGCTTAACCTTTTACATGTCTCAGCTGACACATAGGCTTTTTTAACCGACTTCCAAAAAAGGAGGAGGTTCTCAATTCGATTGTATTTTTGTTTAATGTATGCTACCGCAGAACTTTTGACTGGGTAAACTGAATTCGATGATTTTTTAATCGAAATTTGTTGCGTTTCACGTGGTCCCAAGTAAATTTAATTGAGATCTGATAAGTACTTTTCGAGTTATATCTAATAATGCGTATTTGCTTGACTATTTCTTATTCGACCTACGTTGTATTATACCGCATAACTAAAATAAAATAAATAAAAATAAAATAAAAAATAAAATAAATAAAATAAAATAACTTTTCACTAAGTTAACCAATTAGAGATCGCTCTAGAGCTAGACTGAGGTCAAGAGTAAGCCCATATCGTAATAAAAAAAAAAAAAAAATTTTGATGATTTTTACTTTACTCAAAAGTTAATGCTTATCACGTGATCTCATTAACGACTACTTTTAGAGTAATCTTTGACAACGCGTATTTACTTGACTATTTTTACGTATCTACGTTGTATTACTTGTCAATGTAATTGAAAGCGGATTTTTTAGTTTGCGAGCAAACACAATTATTCATATTTCGATTTGAACTTTGTTTCTTATATTTTGTTACATATTGTTTTCGTTAGTTTTAATTTTTAATGCTTTATAAGTCGCTGTTTTTAACTGAGATAGGGTACAGCAGGAAATATTATCCTGCTCAAACCTGGAGCAGCCCGACTGGGGATTCCGCCTGCGATGCTTCTGGTGTTGCAGGCGTCTATAAGCTACGATAATCACTTGCCAGCAGGAAGCCGTACGCTTGTTCGCCTAGTTGATTAAAAAAAATTAAACAGTTGAATAGTTGTTTTTATTATATGCTCTGTTAGCCATATTTATTAAAAAAAAAAACCGTTAAAAAATTCGTTACCAGAAATCTTCTTAAGCTCTCTTCCTATATTAAAAAAAGTGTGTGTGTCAGGTCTGACGCACAACTGGAGCTTACCCCTTCAGATCGAATGTCTAAATAGGCACAAAAAGGCTTAATAGTCTAAGAAAAAGATTATAACTATATCAAATGGTAAATAAACGAATCAAACAACCCTATTGGGTTCCGATAGACGACTCCGATAGGTCATTAAATTCGTTCAGTAGATATCTTGATCTCCTCATATTTTTTACATACCGGGGCTTTATATGAAAAGTGAACTCCAAAAAAACTGATTCTTTTGCTCATGAATCGTTCAATTTCGATATGTCGCGCTTTAACCATTTTTTTCTTTATAGCTTTTCTTAAAACTGATATACCCATTTAGGTATCCATTTATATGCTTATTTAAAGCAATGGATTAACTCAACGATGCATTATTTTAGTTATTAACAATTTTTAATAAACTACGTTTTAGAATACAATATTTAAAGCTAATTAATTGATACAAGAGTAAATATCTTAATTACGTTTCTTAGATCGATTTATTCTCACTAAAAGAATTGTTGGAAATAAGGTAACCAATTGTTTCGCATTCGTGAAATAATCGCAGAGCTTAACCTTGTCATAGTTGGCTCCATAACAAAAGTAAAAAAAAATTAGGTCTTTGCTTAGAGCTTTTTTAATAAGATAATAGATAATAATCAAAACAACTTAATTACTGACAAATATAATTGGTAAGTAAACAATTTGGTTCAACGCGTTGAAAACAAATCAGGGCACCATCGACCTCATATACGGCTCTAAATAAACAAATCAGTGAAACAGGTTAAGAGCGACCGAAGGAATTTATTTAAACAAAATTTAAAAAAAAATCGGAAGATCTTAGGACAAAAAGTGTAAAGTGCAAGCGAAAATGAAATAACATAGAAATCTAGCACCAACCCGCCCAGCTTGGTGACTATTGGCAACACACATAACAAGAAGTTCACGTCATTTTTGGCGCGATGGGCTGAAGTGATGATGTGATGATAAAAATCTAGTGTCATTATTTAGGCTTAGTTTTTATTTAATGTTAATAATTGTTAATTGGAACGAAGTTCCTTACGGCAGGCTTGACATTTGGCTGGGCGACGAAAAAAATGTGATACTAAAACCGTAAGAAAAATATATAACGGAAGTGACGTAATATCAGTCACACGACTCTATAATATGACGTTTGTAAAACTAAAATATTACTAGTAAACTTTTTTTAAAATTATTTATGTAATTTTATACTGTCGACAAAAATAAATATAGACACATGTTTTTTTTACTTCACTTAACAGTTTGAATTATTATTATTATTCTTATTTTCTTTGATTTATTTTCTTTTACGGTATTTGTTATTTTTTAAGATACTAAATTTCCTAAATACTTTTATGTACTTAATTAAAAACCAATCAACAATATTAAAAAAAAAAAAATCAAGAACTAGAAAATATATATAAAATTCGACATCTTTTTCAAATTGTGTTGCTTCTATACTATCCGAAGGAACTTCGTTCTTACCTGGTGTCCCATGACACCACATATCTGTCAATCAGCTTAAGAATTAATATCTTAAAAATAAACGAAACGCTCAGAATCAAAATCTTCAGATGCACGAGCTATGTGAGCGTAGGTAGCGCCAGAAAAGTGTTTACCACGTGCGGCACTCTTTTCAATTCATTAACTTATTGAAACAATGACATTCTCGTAAATTTATAATTAACCTTCAATTGGGTTCTAAGAACAATGGCATTTTATATCTTTACAATTTACCCTTTGTCTTACTTTGCACAAATGTTTATTTCACAAAAGCCTTTTGTGAACCCTAAAACATTATTCTTTTAAATTTCTTGTGACGTAACTTCAGTTGGTCAGAGCATGCACCTCTTCGGTCATCCCCCCAGTTATAATTAAATAACTTTTAAATACAACAGTCATTGTCTAAGGATGCCCGCACGCGCTCCCAAATCTTGTTTTGTTGATAAATTTCAGATAAATCTAACTCGTAACGGTAACAAGTTTCACCATCACATCACTTTATCTATCAGATATTTCTATTCGTAACCTATAAAAACAAAAGTTATACTTCATCAGCTTAGGTTTTATTGCAATAGGAGTCCACACATTTTGGAACAAACAGCTCAAACAGTTTTATACTGAACTAGATGTGCTCCGCGGTGTCACCCACATTTATTTAAGAAAATAAGAGGTACTAAAATATTATATATTAAATTAAAATATTATATAGCCTATAGCCTTCCTCGATAAATGGGCTATTTAACACTGAAAGAATTTTTCAAATCGGACCAGTAGTTCCTGAGATTAGCGCGTTCAAACAAACAAACAAACTCTTCAGGTTTATAATAGTATAGATAATAATAATTACCGCTCTGGTGCAGTGGTGTGAATTGCCTAAAACACCGACCGATGGATATTTGTATGCCTATCCTTGTTGGTCTCCCACCGTGCCTCGGAAAGCAAATGATTCACGGCTACGGAACATTTTGTATTGGAAAATAAAATTGTCGTTTTTAGTATTTTTCGCATATTTTTCGTTACTTATTACTTATGTTTCTCATCGTTTAAACCTTTCCAATTAGGTCCAGCCATTTTAGATTGTTTACAAGACTAACGAACAGCAATTTATTATACATACATTTGAAATTTATTTTATTACATTTTCGGTATAAAAATTATCTAGTATTCTAGCTAGAAGTGTGAACTCAAACCCTGCAAATAAATAATAAGAATCAGTTGATAGTGTCAATGACTCTAATGTGACTATTTTTTCGTCTACCCTCCCCCGTTGTACTAGTCATAATTAAAATCGGTTTTTTTTTGTTTGCGAGCAAACACAATTATTTTAAACTTTAAAATAGGCACATTAGCGTTATAAATTCAGACTTATTCCTTGCATGAAAGCCAGCGTCACTTAACCCACGCATCTTTGTTATTTATATAATCTTGCATTGAATAAAAAACTTTGACTATTGAGGAATTTTAAAAGAAGTATCAACTTTGAATTTATTTTGTACTGTGAGTAAATATTTGAGAGACTTTTTGAAATAAGTCTTACGCTTCAGCCTGTAACATCCCACTGCTGGGCATAGGCCTCTTTCCCCATGTAGGAGAAGGATCAGAGCTCAATCCACCACGCTGCTCCAATGCGGGTTGGCTAATATATTCCCTACTATGAGTAACGATCGCTATCAGGTCATGATAACAACCGGGACCGACGGCTTAACGTGCTCTCGAGGCACAGTGACCCACAAGGACTGCACAAATAAAATGAAATAAGTCAACGGCCTAGTTATCTAAAAAAAGTTGTAAAATTGTATACAAATGTTCTATAAATATTTGTAATCTACTTGCCGGTTAAAGAGATCGTTGACGACTCTTCAGGGGTCAGAACGAATTTGTCGGAAGGAAAATCTTAAATATTAGCTGACACGACAAAAAATGTACGCTTTAATTTTAATATTATTTAAGTTCGCGCAATGACGACCGTTTACTTTTAGAATTTCACATTTTTAATTAATAAAATTTGAATACCTAAAAAAAAGATAAGTTATTAAATTCGATTGTTTTTTTTTTCACACGTATGTCGTACGTGTGTGTGTGTGTATCTAAATATCTATATACGAAATAAATCTATAATCTATAATAATATATATAAAAGCGAAAGGTCACTCACTCATCACGAAATCTCCGAAACTATAACACCTACAAAGTTGAAATTTGGCAGGGAGGCTTCTTATAAGACGTAGACTTCCGCTAAGAACGGATTTTACGAAACTCGACCCCTAAGGGGGTAAAACGGGGGTTGGGAGTTTTTATGAAAGTCCTATGTTTTTGAAGTACGAGACTTGAAATTTAAAATTTATGCTCTATAGATGGTGAGAAGGTGTCCAAATAATGCATCGTAATCTATATATATATATAAAAGAGAAAGGTCACTGACTCACTCATCATGAGAACTCAAAAACCGCTGGTTGGTCTATCCATCTAGGTTGGAAAAAGATAAAATTTGGCAGGGAGGTAGATTATAGTTAGCAGACGTCCGCTAAGAACGGTTTTTACGATTTTCCACCGCTAAGGGGGTTTAATTGGGGTTGATAGTTTGTATGAAACATATACAGCCTGAAAATAAAACCAAAAATGTGGTGTATAGAGAGGTTTTATAAAAATAACTATTAAATTATACTAAATTGTGGCTTTTAAAAAGTTACTCAGTTTGATAAGCATTTCAAGTGACTGAAATAAAAAAATAATTTGCGTTAAACATCTTAATAGTAATGGATATCGTCATAACCCCGCGGAGGTAGTCGCGGGCAACAGTTAGTGTATTATAAAACAAAGTCCCCAAAAGTGTATGTGATCGATTCGCTCAAAATCTACTGAACGGATTTTCATGCGACCATTGGAGAGAGGGTTCCACCATTGGCAAGAGGAAGGTCTACGGAACGGCTAAGCCGATTATGATGAGAGTTTCACTGACAGTTTGCCGAGAAAACTTTGTGGCACACTAATTTCAACGCGGGCGAAGCCGCGGGCACAGCTAGAATAAATATATATAGATATAAATTGATATCTTATATGTATATAAAATTCTCGTGCCACAATGTTAGTTACAATACTCCTCCGAAACGGCTGGATCGATTTTTATGAAATTTTGTGTGCATATCGCGTAGGTATGAGAATCGGCCAACATCTTATTTTCATGCGCCCTTACTTATAAAGGGATTAAGAGATTTAATAACATATAGGGCAAAACAACGTTTGCGGGGTCAGCTAGTAATAATAATAAATATAATAATAAATATTCACAATTACACACACGGTCGTCTGTCCCTAAAGTAAGCAACTTAATGCTTGTGTTATAGGTAACAGCTGACTGGTATAGTTACATATATTTTTTTCAATAAATAATACATATATATATATATATATATATATATATATATATATATATATATATATATATATTATACCCAGACTCAGGGTGGGAATCGAACCCACAACCTTCGGAGCAGAAAGCAGGGTCACTACAAATTGCGCTAACGGGCTACTCAAGTATATATATGTTTATATATGCAAACTGAATCTATGTAAATAAAAATTAATCACCAAAATGTATGTACTGTTACTTACAAGCAACTGTAGTGACATAGATAATACATCTTTTTTGGCGTTTTCTCTTTAAGAAACGAAATAAAGTCTGTGGAAAAGGAAAAATAGAAGTGAAATCGTATTAAACCACTAACTCTGAACAATAACGTGAACCTACCCTGAAGGTGACGTTTTGACACGCAATGTCTTTCGCGACAAAAATATTTAAAAAACATTTAAAAACCTCGACAATCATTTTTGTATATTAAACTCCAGTTGCGACTTGGGAGTCACACTTTTTTATAAGTACTATTTATAAAACCTAAAAATAATAAAATATATAAATTTTATACCTTATTTTTTTATTTTATTTTTTATTAATTTTATTTTATATTTTTTTTTATATTTTTAATATGAACGCGGGTAAAACCTCGTGAGGTTTCTAGTTAAAATGCACGTGACTGACACCACTTTCGCAGTTTCCCTTCAGACAATATAATAGATATTATATTTTTATAAATCATTATAAATCTTGACCGAGATGTGATAAAAAAGGAAGTTGTCATATCGTAGCTAACCAAGAAAAACTTATTTTTTTACCGACTTCACAGAACAAAGGTTCTTATGTGTTCTTTTTTATTATGAAATTTGATATAGATAGCCAAGGTTGAATAATTTAAATAACTATTTTAATCAGTGGAATATATTTATTTAAGATAATCATTTGTTTTACGCTTTCAATTCTCAAAAAAAAAAAAAATATGTGCCTAGCAAAGACACGGTACATAACTATGATATTAGTACTTTTTATTAGAATTGTAAGTAATTTTTATTATTGTTTATTTAAAAAAAAATATTGTTTGTGATTTTAACTTTATATGTACATATATTTATAGTCTATTGTTATTAACAATAACGAGTGATGATTTTAAGTAACTTCTCAACCCTGGTAACATGTTCTTCCCCCTCCCAAAGAACCACGTGTTTTTTTAACCGACTTCAAAAAAAGGAGGAGGTTACTCAATTCGACCGTATATATATATATTTTTTTAATGTATGTTCGGGGATAACTCCGTCGTTTATGAACCGATTTTGATAATTCTTGTTTCGTTGGAAAGGAGATATCCCTAGTTTGGTACCATGATAAGGAAATCAGGATCCCAGATAAATCGAGGGAAACTCTCGAAAAGCCGCATAACTTTTTACTGGGTCAGTGGCGTAGCGTGGTTGTCGGCCGCCCGGGGCGGAAGAAAATTTTGCCGCCCCCTTATTTAGGTATTTCAATTTAAAGTATACTAAAACTTACTTAGCTGAGTGGCTACGACATATAGAATTTAGCCACCCCCTTTCATCCCGTGGGTGTCGTAAGAGGTGACTAAGGGATAGAAAAGTTCCAATAATAATAATAATAATAATGATAAAGCCTTATTTAATTCCATGCAAAATTCATCAATCCTTATCTCAATTTGCCCAAATCAAAATTTCAATCAATTAAATAACAATACAAAATAATTAATAGTACTTATTAGATTTTATTAGATTAGTGATCATTATTAAGACATACTATTTCATGTAAAATAAATAAATTAATCTAATATATAAAATTCTCGTGTCGCGGTGTTTGTAGTTAAACTCCTCCGAAAGGCTAGACCGATTCTCATGAAGTTTTGTGTGCATATTGGGTAGGTCTGAGAATCGAACAACATCTATTTTTCATCCCCCTAAATGTTAACTGTAGTCCACCCCTAATTTTTTTATTTTTATTTTTTATTTTTAGATGAATTATTTATATTTTTATTTTTTTATGATACATTATTAAAAAATACATACAACCCTAAATTTTCATCTTTCTACGATCAACCCCTATATTTTATTTGTTAATTATAAACTTTATTTTTTTGGCAGGATTTTTATATTTATTTTGTCATGACTTAGAATAAAAAAAAATTATATTACTCTTAATTTTCAACCTTTCTACGATCAAGCCCTATTTTTCCATCGCAATTTTTATTTTTTATTATTTTTAATAATTTCCTTTAATTGTGATTTTTTTCTCAATTCAATTTGATCTCCTGCCTTCGCCGGTCGATGACTATCAATCGATCAGTTATCCCCGCTAGAGGTCTACATTACGTTGTCACCTCTCATCCAGCAAACATCACGGGGATGACAATAAAGCCGGTCTCCTGTCTTACTCACTATACTGTTTTCGGCCATTGTTTTTTTTGGTTTTATTTGTGTACCGATCGTAGTAATGACTGTTATACGTATTATTTTAATTTTTCTGTGCACTAAATAAAGCATACTTTCACTGTCTACAACGCTTTCGTTCATAAGTAAATCCCCGCACACTTATATTATAGTAGATAGTTTATTGGCAAACAACGTTTGCCGGGTCAGCTAGTTAATAATATGAAATAGCAAAGTTCCAAAACCACTGTGGAACTAGTGAAGCCGACCGATGGCGGTATAGCCATCCTACAGCTAGCTTTTTAAATACACAACCGAAGACGAGCAGCAGCGTCTTCAGTGCGACAAAGCTAGCCCTGCGGTCACTAACCCGCCTGCCCAGCGTAGTGACTATGGGCAAAAACCCTCATGAGCTCGCGGTAGAATTTTAGGCCCTCAGTTCTCGGTAGCCCCACTATTCCCGGCTACAGCAGCGGCCGCGGTAACGGTGGGGCGAAGGGTGCTGAGGATCACCGGGATACGGGAGGCTGCCACTCAAAACTACAGGTACTACGTACCGGTTACATATAATGAAGGCATGTTACGGCTGGACCACAACCTTACCGAACTGGAAGTAAAATCGAGTCTTAAACTTAAACTTAAGTGAAGTATACTGGGGTTGTCTGAAGTTTGAAGAGAGGGCGAAGACACGATGATCCTGGACTCCGGGCACTTGTTCTGCTTCCGTGAAGGTGATGGGCTTTCCCCTTTGGCGTCGATTTTCTGGTCTACAAGACTCTCACTAACAACGTTGTGGAAGTCAGCAATGTGTCGAACCGGGTAGCGTACCTTGTACTTAAACTCACTGACAGGTACTCCCTAGAAGTGATACAGCTCTATGCGCCGACCTCAGCACAATTTGACAATGAAGTCGAAGCCTTGTATGACGATATTACTAGGGCCATGCATGGGACTACTTCGGCCTTCTACAACGTTGTTATTCAACGACTAGACTTCAACGCTAAAGTGGGAATACAAGACCGCGACGAATCGAGGATTGGACCACATGGGTAGGGGCACAGGAATCGCAGGAGGGAGATGCTCGTCAACTACTACGAGTCAGAGGGGCTCTTCTTGATGATTTCAATTTTTTGAGAAGAAGCCCCAAAGGCGGTGTACCTACATGGCAAAGCCCCAACACTATGATGAGGAACGAGATAGATTCATCATAGCGGATAAAAGGCATATATTCAGAGATGTCTCCTTGGTTAATTGGTTTAACACTGGCAGTAACCACCGGCTATTGCGGAGCACTTTAAATATATACCTCCGAAAAGAGCGGGCCCGCTTAGTGAAATCTACTCTCCAACGTACGCTGCCCCAATTACTATGTGGCTCCGAGCAGTTTCAATGGGAACTTCAAAACCGATTCGATTCGCTGGAAACTACTGGCAACGTGGAAGAGATGACCGACAACGTGGTGAAGACGGTGTGTACACTAGGTCGTAGGCACTTTCCGCCGACGAAGTCAACAAAGCAGTCTAACTCTCTTCCGAAGCCTTGGATCTAATGTGGCGGAGGCGCGAGTTGCTCACTGCTCAAGCAGCTTCGCCAGAACAGAGGGCTCTTTCCAAGAAGATACGAAAACTTGTACGCCAAGACCTCCACTGCTCAAATACAAGAGAGAGTGCTACTCTGATTGAGCAGAATAGGGATGACGTTGTTACGACTGAGCTACTTAAAGCCACAGGTGACCTGCCCTAAAAGTCTTGGCGAGACTCTTTCACGCCGTCACCCACCGAGGTACCACGCCATAGGTGTGGTCCAGTAGTGTGTTTGGTGCTGTTCTTTAAGAGAGGTGACAAGTCTCTGTCAAAGAATTACACATCGATCTCACTTCTGAGCCATATCTATAAGCTGTTTTCGAGTGTTGTTACGAATCGTCTCGCCAGAAGACTCGACGAATTCCAACTACCGGAGCAGCGGGGTTTCGAAATAACTACAGCACTGTAGACCACATCCATACTGTTCGGTATATTATACAAAAGACAGAAGAATATAATCAGCCGCTGTGTATGGCATTTGTGGACTACGAAAAAGTCTTCGACTATTGCTTCTCAAAATGGAAAAACAAAAAATACTGTTTATCCAAATGTTTTGGATTAAGTTTTAAAATAGCCTAGCAATTAATTTTTTTTTTTGTATTAATAAGTGAATTTGATGTAATTTTTTTTTATTATTTCACTTTATACGTAGCGAAGCACGTACCGGGCCGCTAGTATTTACTAATTGTTTTTATTATTTGTGTTGTTCAATTTTGCCGCCCCCTAAAAAGTGCCGCCCGGGGCGGGCCGCCCCCCCCGCCCCCACTACGCTACGCCACTGTACTGGGTGTACCGATTTTGATGATTTTTAATTTAATCGAAAGCCGATGTTTATCATTTGGTCACATTCATTTCATCGAGATCTAATTACAACTTTTGGAGTAATCTTTGATAATGCGTCTCGACAATTTTTTTGTCTACCTACGTTGTATTACTTGTCGATATAATTGAAGGCGGTTTTTCTTAACAATTATTTAGTACAAAGTATGTTAAAATTGTCGGAATATAGTCTTTAAGATAGGTCTAATTAAAATTTTATAAATAAATTATTGTGATATTAACATCCAGATACACATTAAGGTTGCAGGGCGTTTGTTGATTGTTGTTGAAGTTATGTATTCAAAGAAAAATAAATAAATTAATATTTCATTACATTTTGTGGTTGTTTTCCGAACTGCCGAACTTCCGACGAACTTCCGAACTTCCGACGAACCCTAAGAACTCAAGCTCCATACACAAAAATATGTCAGACATATTTTGGAATTTCAGAATTATAGAAATTGGCTGTAAATTTCCTAATCTAAACGTTGTTTACAGGCTAAACGCCCTTATTACGCTCACGATGTTTTGATGTGTCTTAATTACTTTATAATGTACTAGCACCGCCCCGGCTTCGCATGTGATACTAAATATATAATCAATACAAATAAATAAAATTGGAGGGTCTGTGTGTAATATTAAAATAACCGTTTTTTACTCAATAAATATCAATGAATATTCGGTACATATACCAAAACAACATTTTTTACAATTTTTGTCTGCCTGTCTATCTGTCTGTTTGTTCCGGCTAATCTCTGAAACGGCGGACCGATTTTGACGGGACTTTCACTGGCAGATTGCTAATATAATACCCGAGTAGAAAAAAGGTCAGGCTCAACCAGATCATGTATCTGGACCGGATCAGGATAGGATAAGGTACGCCTGATCCGGCAAGCTCTATCAGGACCAGGTCCGGTCCAGACAAAGATAGCCTGATGTAAAATATAATCAAGTATGGTAAGGCATACTGGATCAGGACCAGGTCCGGTCCAGACAAGGAAAGCCTGATGTAAAATATAATCAAGTATGGTAAGGCATACTGGATCAGGACCAGGTCCGGTCCAGACAAAGATAGCCTGATGTAAAATATAACCAAGTATGGTAAGGCATACTTCATCAGGACCAGGTCCGGTACAGATCAGGATAGCCTGAAAGAAATTACGCGAACTGAGCCTGAATCGCGCTATTAAAGTTTTTAAGCGCACTTAGTATATATACAGTTATTAGGACAGTCTAGCAAGGAGTCCATTTCTACACAGTGGAGCAGTCAGCAGGTAATAGGAAATAGTTAATTAGTAGTTAAATATTAGAAGTTAAGAAATAAAATTTAATTAATAATAATTAATTAATAACATAAAAATAAATATAAATAATTAATATCTAAAGTAAAAACATAAATAAATAATACATTGGAAAAAATAAACGGAAATAAATATCATAATAATTATGTTAAGTAACATTTATAATATCGTCGTTTTTTTTTTGTTAAACAATTTTTTCAAGAATATACATTCGTGTTTTTTAAAAGGACCGGACCGAACCGGCTGATCAGGATGAGATGAGATTTCCTGATCGGGTCCAGACCAATCATCTGCGTTACATGCCTTATCTAATCCTGATCAGGCATGCCTGGTCCGGTCCTTCTCAGGAAGTCGAAAAAATTTCTACTCGGGTAAGGAGTTACTTAGCCTACTTTTATTTTAGATTTTTTTATTTATTTATTTGAAAACCAACAGCGTTACAATTCGTATAATATATATAAAATTTAACATAATATTAACAATAATAATTCCAATATTTTTCCTATCTATACATCTTTGTACTGTTACAAAAGGGCAGTATTGAGATATTATTAAAATGACTTGAAAAACAACAAAATGAAAGTTATAAAAGATACGTGACCCATTACATTAAATACCACAGACTAACAACAAGACGTAGAATAAGTACAGTGAGTCCAAACTTATACAAATAGCCATTGTGACATAATTAAATATATTACAAACACACATTTCAATTTTATTCATTTGTATAGATAATAAAACTTCGTAGTAGTTATATAACAAACACAACAACATACATATGCAGACATATAACTTGTATGAACCTATTACATTTATTTCGCTTACAAAGATTGCTTATGGTTATGAGATTCCTAATTTACTTTTTTAAAATTTTGATTAAACTATTTTTAATTGAGGCTTTAAGTTTACAAATATATCTATATCCTTACACATCTCATTAAAATTTATTTATTTTATAACTCTGAGAACTGAACAATAACTTTTTTGCTGTATTCCACGCGGACAAAGTCGCGGGCAAAGCTAGTTATATAGATATAAACCTTCTTCTGGAATCAGTCTACTGAAGAAAACCACATCAAAATCTGTTGCGTAGTTCTAGCAAGAGAGGTAAGATCTAAGCATACAGACAGCGGGAAGTGACTTTGTTTATACTATGTAGTGATGTGTGATATTTTAAAATATATACCTTTAATTTACGTTTTTTATTTTAATTCAAATTTCGATCACTTCTATAGATACAAGGGTGACAAAAATAAACCTACCGTCCGACTGATGGTAAGCGGTTACCGTAGCCTAAGAACTGTTATACCCTAAGTCTGTTAGGGTCCCCTCCTCCCCTGGCGCCCCGTTATGAGGGCACCGCTAAGGTTTAGTGGGTATTCTGGGTCGGTCACTCCGGGCCGGGAACCCCACACTCCCGTAGGATTCCTCGGCGAGGTGCGTAAAAGCATTTTTCTGGGTTAAAAAATGGGCTAGGGCTTACGATGCACCCCTTTGGATGTTTAGGATAAATCTCTTTCTTAGCTTTGTCAGTAGAATAGCTTTGGTTATAACTTAGTGGATACAAACGCCAGTCTGTACTTTGTTGAAAAGAGCGGTTGTGACCTAAAAGCCTAGTCTGTATCCAGTGTTAGAGATTGAACAGAACGCTTGCAAAATCAAAAGCATCAGAAGTGCTTTACTGACCTTACTTGAGACCTACCAAGGAGATATGGCTACCTTACTCACATAAGATGAAGTTTTCTACTTGAGAGCAATTTCATTTAGCTGTGACGATATTTGCCACTGTGCCAAACCTATTGTTTTTCGTACGTAATTTAAATAAATAAAAAAACAGAGAAAATTTAATTGAAAAAAGATTTAAAATTTGACGACGCGTTGGCGCAGCGGTCATAGCTCTGGCTGTAACGCTAGCGGTCGCGGGTTCGATTCTCGCTCACGACAAACATTTGAATCGACCATATAGATATTAGTCCAAAGCCCAACACAGGAGAAAATCCTACTGGAGGATCCGTTTAGTGTGAAGCGTTTATTATTATTATTTAAGAGTAATCTAGAAGATTCACGCGGTTTTACTTGCATTTACTTATGCTATGTATGTTATTGAGAGACTATAATCTTCCTGATATTTACTACGAAAGAAAAAATAATTTAATCAGTAGTTAACCAGAGCTTAGTATGATACACATATAAACCCTTTTATTATCTTTATAACTTGTAAACATAATTATGTAGGTTTGTTCAATACAATACAAAACTTAGTTAAAGCTCAAATACACCCACGCAAGGAGTTTTCCTTATTTATGCTTTCATGCAGGATGTCAAACGAAAACGTATGATTCTTAATTGTTTGTTGAATTTACTTAAAAGAGATTTTCATTATAAGCTTTCTAACTATATAATGTGTTGCGAGTGTCTGTTTGTTCGTTGTATTGACTTGATCGAGTTCGAAGTATTAAAATATAACTTTATTTACATTTTTTTTATACAAATGTTAATGAATTTTATTTTAATGTACCCGAAAGCGTTGGTTAGCGATAGTGCACTAAAATAAAATTGGCGGCGCAATGCCGACACCGAAAAAAGCACTTGGGTTTTACCGAACAGTACGTTTAGCGGTACCTTAATATGCTTACAGCCAGTTTCGTCTGTTGTAAAATAAGTTTATCCTCCAAATAAGTCACGAATATAGACTTCAACAGCAGAAGATAGATTAAGCCATTGGACCTGCTTCGCCTAAATTAATAAATTACAATGTTTAGATTCACATTTGCGAAGTATCCCATGCCTAAATATCGTGAAATTTGATCATCATTACAGCCTATACAGTCCACTGCTGGACATAGGCCTCCACAAGTTTACGCCAAAAATAACGTGAACTCATGTGTTTTGCCCATAGTCACCATGCTGGGCAGGCGGGTTGGTGACCGCAGGGCTGGCTTTGTCGCACCGAAGACGCTGCTGCCCGTCTTCGGCCTGTGTATTTTAAAGCCAGCAGAAATTTGATGGTGAAAATGAATAAACCGTATACATATCATCATCCCTCAAATAGTGTTATCAGCAACCGCTCAAATAGGCCCTTAATTGTATGTTAATATGGCCTATTTCACCAGTTATGGATAAGGGTATTTGACGGATGAGGATACAAATAGACTTTGATAGCTGGAGGTAATCTAGTTCCTCAAACATTAGGTTAAAAAGTATGTTCAGGTATCAAGGCTGGTATATTACTTTAACATCAAAATTTTTTCAATGAAATCATTAACTGAGGTAGGGCACAGCAGAAAATTTCCTGCTCAAAATATGGAGCAGCCCGACTGGGGTAGTACCTCGACCTTACAGAAGATCACAGCTAAATAATACTGTTTTCAAGCAGTGTTGTGTCCCTGTTGGTGAGTAAGGTGACCACCGCTAGGAGGAATTGGGGATAGGGTCGGCAACGCGCTTGCGATGCTTCTGGTATTGCAGTTTTTATAAGCTTCGGTAATCGTTTACCATCGGGTGAGCCGTACGCTTGTTTGCCGACCTAGTCCTATATAAAAACAAAAGTTTATTTTAAGTTATATGAACCTTCTTTAAGAACATATTTTACCATTCTACTACTATATTTTTGTGAAGCCTTACATGCTCGCCTGTCCCAATTTAAAAGCAAAAAAAATTAAATTTGTATAAATAAAATTATGTTAATTTATTGTACCTAATTGTATTAAAATTTAAAAGCTGTTAAAACAAATTAATAAAAAACATTTTTAAATAAAAATATCTAACAATTTTGGAACAGGATTAAGATGAAAAATTTAAACGAATATTTTAATGATTTCAATTATACATAATGATATTTTTGTTTCTGTATCCAAACTTTTCGTCATTTGTAGGATTATTACGTGAAAAGGAAAGAGGTAAAGGTTAATTAGCGTTTTAATGATAATAATTCGTTTGATACATTACCTACTTTTGTCTGAAGTGTGTTATTTAGTTCGAAAATCAATTTAGCCTCAATGCCACAAAATACTAAGCAATAATATTGTATAGAGTCAAAAATTTGTAACTAATAAAAGAGAGAAACTAATTTTTTTTTAAATTTTAATTTATTATCTATGATGAAGTCATTACCGTGCACAAACCCATAATATTAATTTCAAATATTGCATTTCAATTTAATCTAACAAAATAACCACTACGCTTGAGGCATAAATTGTTGGCGACTCCAAGTTGTGACCTACACATAATCCATGGATAGCACTAGTTCATATTCAAGAATATTTCTAGAAAAATAATATCCAATAACTTCACCCACAAAGGTTAAGCTGTATAGAAAATCTATTTCCTTATTTACAATAAACTAGAAACTTCAATGCAAAAGCTTTCGTGATTGATTGTGTAATCTTGCATAACACCGATCCGTTTTCATATTGAAATGTGTACCTAATAAAAACAAATGACGTATCTTATATTACAATTGCTGTAAATTTTTAAATATTGCCTTATAAATAGTATATTATGATAAATGATAACTTTCAACCGTGAAACCTTATTAAAGTTTCAGATTTTTTTTGTGTTGTTCATATCGCGTTTTTTTCCTTTATTAGTATGTATTGTTTTACAATATTTTATATAATCTATAGATTTCTATGTTTATGTATGTATCCATGTGTATGTGTATTTCTATCAGAGTGCCGCCAAAATGAAAATTAATTACAAACTTAGGGTGGTCCTGAAAACCAGTGTTAGGACTAACAGTCCTAACGTAAACTGAGGTCACACCTTTTTGTGAGGCATGCTGCAAACTTATATAAACAATGTATTTTGTTAAATACTTTAAATCGATAAGCTTTTGTTGTATCTCTTTTTTTTGTTTTGTTTTACGTTTTACTCTTTGTAGTTAGTCCTTGTTGTAAATTATGTACTATGTGTTTTCTTTTTATATAATTTTAACCTGATGCAGTGTGTTTTCACAAATAAATTTATTATTATTATTATTATTTATTTTTATCGTTGCATTTGTAAATAATAAACAAAATATTTCTTTTATTAATATTTATTACTTTATAATTAAATTACGTTCCAAGCATTTCCAGACCTTTCTTGTTTTTTGATGAACAAAATGTATACAATACAGTAGTGCAAATAATCGCTAAAATATCTTGTCATCATTATTATGATTATGTGCTGTGTGGCTACGGCACTAAAGAATTTAGCCACCCCCTCTCTTCCCGTGGGTGTCGTAAGAGGCGACTAAGGGATAACAAGGTTCCACAACCACATTGGAACTTAAGAAGCCGACCGATGGCGGGATAACCATCCAACTGCTGGCTTTGAAATACACAGGCCGAAGACGGGCAGCAGCGTCTTCGGTGCGACAAAGACAGTACTGCGGTCACCAACCCGCCTGCCCACGTGGTGACTATGGGCAAAACACATGAGATCACGTTATTTTTAGCGTAAACTTGTGGAGGCCTATGTCCAGCAGTGGACTGTATAGGCTGTAATAATAATATGTTATTCAGTGTTAATGTAGAATTTTTTTTTAAAAATTGGAATTTTAGTATTTAAGTTTGTGTGTTACAAAAAAAACTTTCACCTTTATAAAAATTTTTGAACTTTAAATCTTTTACATTGCATTATTCTTATGTCATAGACATACATACACAGACTACATTTTATTTGGAAAAAACAGAATTTCTAAAATCTTGTATTTAACTTATATGTATATGTATTAACACAGGCGAAACGTGGGGACAGCTAATTTTAGGTATATACTAGCTGTGCCCGCGACTTCGTCCGCGTGGAATTTAACAAAAAGTTATTGTTCGGTTCGCAGAGGTATAAAATAAATAAATTTCAAAAATAAAAGAAGCCTAAGTTACTCCTTAATGCATCAGCTATCTGCCAGTGAAAGTCCCGTCCAAATCGATCTAGTCGTTTTAGAGGTTAGCCGGAACAAATAGACAGACAGACAGACAAAAACTGTAAAAAATGTTATTTTGGTATATGTACCGTGTATACATCCACCTGCATTTTAAAAAAAAGCGGTTATTTTAATATTATAAACAGCCACTCCAATTTTATTTATTTGTAGTATAGATGTATAGATAAATTGACAATCACTAAAGATTTTAAAAATGTAGACGGTAGTACTAAATATTTTTATTAAATTACAATAAAAGAAAATAGCATTCATTATTCTTTGAATTATTTCTTGAATAGATGTTTTATAACATCACACAATAGGATTGTTATGAAAATATAAAACCTTTAAAATAATAATAACATAACTAGTCCGCCATTTTGTTTAGCTATAAGTCAAATCAGTGTTAAGAATTTATTCAAGGAGGTTGGCAGAATGAAGGAACTATTTGAAAAAAATATTTTTATAATTTTTTTATCGTATGTGGTAATTTGTGAAGCTAGCTACCACGAGCAATATAGAGGTAATGTATAATAATATTATAGAGGTAATAATTATATAATAATACTTATAAAATTTGTGGCAGAACAGAACAATAATTGTACCTAAATAGTAAAGAAAAATGTATTAAAGTGACCTTTATCGTGATAAGAGTGATCTATTCCAGACAATCTTTTATACGTCTTTTTAATACCTATTTATTATGTAATATACATTCTGATTTCAATCATTTGTTTTACTTATTTAGAATACTTATTGATGATTAATTACACGAGAGCGCGACGCATCGGAGGGTAATGTTTTTAATTTTTTTTTCTCCAGTTCCGCATGAAGCGTCAGATCGTTGGGAAACCTACATTTTTAACGATAAGGAGTATTTAATACAAAATTTACCAGTCAATTGGGAGAGTGCTAAAATACTGTGTCGGTAAGAGTTCCACGGTTTTATTTGTTTTATTAGTATATTAATCCTATTTAACATACGTATATTGTACGATAATTGTGTTTGCAGACAAACGAAAAAAAACCGACTTCAATTACATCGACAAGTAATACAACGTAGATCGACGAAGAAATAATCAAGTAACTACGCGTTATCAAAGATTACTCAAAAAGTAGTTATCAGATCTCGATAAAATTTATATGTGCCCACATGATAAACATCAGCTTTTCATTAAATTAAAAATTATCAAAATCGGTACACCCAGTAAAAAGTTATGCGGATTTTCGAGAGTTTGCCTCGATTTCTCTGGGATCCCATCATCAGATCCTGATTTCCTTATCATGGTATCAGGGAACAGGGGTAACTAGGGATATCCCCTTTCCAACAAAAAAAGAATTATAAAAATCGGTACATCCAGTAGAAAGTTATGCGGTATAATACAACGTAGGTCGACGAAAAAAGCGTCAAGTAAAAACGCATTATTAGATATAGCTCGAAAAGTAGTTGTTAAATCTCAAATAAATTTAAATGGGACCAATTGACACACACCACCTTTCGATTAAAAAAATTGTCGAAATCGGTCCACCCGGTCAAAAATTCTGATGTAACGTACATAAAAAAAAATATAGTCGAATTGAGAACCTCCTCCTTTTTTGGAAGTCGGTTAATAAAGATTTATGACAACTCCTCTGGTGCATGTAGGCACAACACCGGCGCTCGTGTGTTCGCACACGCGCAACTACACCATAACGTATGTAACTTTTTTAAAACTTAGATACAGATAAAGTAATAAATATATATTTCAGTGGACATCACAATGGTTCTCTTGCGATCTTAGACACAAATGAGAAAGCGGAATTTTTAGCTGAAGCATTGTCTGAGTTGCAATTTTGTAAGTATATTTCAAATTGGTATTCATAAACAGTTTATAAATTTTATTTAACTCCATTTTTTTGTTGCCTGTTGTGTTTAATACCTACGAAAAAAATAGTTTGTTTTTGGCTTACTAAGCAAATATTTGGAAGAAGCTTGAATCAAAAATGTACCATAGATTTGAAGTGTTGAGGACAGTCAGAAAATTTTTTAACAAAGTTATTCCAATCAATATTAAGTTTTGCAACTATATTAATAAACTATACATACTGCAGAGCTTAGTTTTTTTTTCTGCGTACATGATTGAAAAAACTCGTCAACTACCGGTCACAGCCATGGATTGTACCTGTTGCGCTGGCGGTTGCGGGTTCGATCTCCGCACATGATAAACATTTGGCCATATAGGTGTTTGCCGTGGTCTGGGTGTTTGCGCAGTCCTTGTGGGTCTTCCCACCTTGCCTCGGAGAGCACGTTGAGCCGTCGGTTCCGGTTTTATCATGTACACTTGATAGCGATCGTTACTCATAGTAGGGAATATATCCGCTAACCCGCATTGGAGCAGCGCGGTGGATTAAGCTCTGAATCTTCTCCTACATGGGGAAAGATGCCTATGCCCAGTAGTGGGATATTACAGGCTGAAGCGTCAACTACCGAACTGATACCAAAAGTGGTAATTGTAGTAGAAAGCCTAACGAACCAATAAAATTATACATCAATAGCACTACACGAGTAGGTACAAAAGTATGTAAGTTAACTGAGGAATTTCCTGCTCAAAATATAGAGTAGCCCAACTGGGGTAATATCTCGATTTTACAGAAGGCCACAGCTAAATAATACTGTTTTCAAGCAGTGCTGTGTTCCTGTTGGTAAGTAGGGTGACCAGAGCTCTTGGGGGGAATTGAGGATAGGGTCGACAACGCACTTGTGATGCTTCTGGTGTTGCAGACGTCTATAAGGTACAATAATCGCTCCATCAACCATCAGGTTAGCTGTACGCATACCGACCTAGTTATTTTTTTTATGTCACTAGGTCGGCAAACAAGCGTACGGTTCACCTAATGGGAAGAGATTACTGTAGCTTATAGACGCCTGCAACACCAGAAGCATCGCAAGTGCGTTGCCGACCAAATTTCTAATCACCCCCCCCCCCCCAGGAGCTCTGGTCACCCCGTCCAGGTACACAGGTTACTCTGGATGGGGCCCAGGTCCGGGTTGGGGCCCAGATGAGGTACCTGGGCCTCACCCTGGACGGAAGGTTGGCTTTCGGGGCTCATTTTAACCAGCTAGCCCCGAGAGTCGTGAGAGCCGCCGCCTCACTGGGGAGGCTGCTGCCGAACGTGGGTGGTCCAAGTTCCCATTACCGTCGGCTGTACTCCGGAGTCATCCGGAGTATGGCCATGTACGGGGCACCTGTCTGGGCGGACGCCCTCGGTCGCACCAACAAGACCCTGCTGCGACGTCCACAGCGGGTCATCGCAACGAGGACGATACGTAGTTACCGGACGGTGTCCTGGACGGCGGCGTGCGTGCTAGCCGGCGATCCACCCTGGGAATTACAGGCGGAGATCCTCGCCGAAATTTACCACTTCGTGGCGGCGAGGAGATCCCGGGGGGAGCCCCAAACGTTGGAGGAGGTCGCACGCATGCGGAGACAGGCGCAGGACACCCTGTTGCGGCGGTGGACGGAGGACCTGGCCCCACCGGTCCCCGGGCAGTGGACGGTGGACGCGATCAGGCCGGTCCTTCAAAAGTGGGTGAGGCGGCGGTTCGGGCCGCTTACCTTCCGTTTAGTGCAGGTATGTTCCGGACATGGGTGCTTCGGTAAGTACCTGCACCAAATCGCGAGACGGGAGGCGACTCCAGCCTGCCGCGAGTGTGGGGCACCAGAGGATACGGCGCTCCACACGCTGGAGGTGTGCGCCGCATGGGAGTCACAGCGGCGCGCGCTTTCGGCGGTCCTCGGACGGGATCTCTCATTGCCGAGCGTCGTAAAAGCCATGCTCGACAGTGAGAGATCGTGGTAGGCGGCGGTCTCCTTCTGCGAAGAGGTAATGACGCAGAAGGAGACCGCGGAGCGGGCCAGGGAGAATGACGTCTCCGCTGACCCACTCCGGCGCAGACGTACGGGGGCAAGGAGGAGACGGTTTGCCCACCTCCTCCCCCCCTCGTAATAGTGGGGTCACTTGCCGATAGTCGGGGGACTTCGGCCGGCCGGGCGACACGGCCCCACACTTCTGAGGGGTGGCCTTGTTGTGAGCGAGGCCACCCAACCATTGTGCCGGGGC
This sequence comes from Melitaea cinxia, assembly GCF_905220565.1. NCBI lineage: Eukaryota > Metazoa > Arthropoda > Insecta > Lepidoptera > Nymphalidae > Melitaea > Melitaea cinxia. The sequence continues at coordinate 6,528,982 of NC_059422.1, forward strand.
CCGGAGGCTTTATCCGGGCCTACAGCCGGGGTGAGGTGGCGAATGCTAACGCGACCCCATCTCGCCCCACTCAGGCGGACGACTGCTCACACGTGGTGGTTTTTAGTCAGTAGGAGTCTGACATAACCCTCTGGCGCCCCCGTGCTGGAGGGTATCCATGATGGATTTTCCCCACGTAAAAAAAAGGAGCTCTGGTCAAAAACACTGCTTGAAAACAGTATTATTTTACCTAGTTTACCTAGTTATATATATATATATAAGGATAAGCGGAATGGGTCCAATCGTTCTCGAGCTTTATGATTAGCATACAGTTAGCGATTCATTTTTATTTATGTATAATTCATTTACTAATTCGAATATTACCTACACAGTTCACTTACCTCTGCCTCTATGAAAATTTAAACTTCTCTGAAATAAAACTAAAAGTCCCACTGATGAGCAAAAGCTCCTGTACACAATTATAACGAGAGAACGATGATAAAAACTAATGATAATGATTCAGCTAGTAACATCCCACTACTGGGCATAGGTCTCACTCTGAGTACGTTTGTTTGCCGACCTAGTTATATTTAAAAAAATGTACCTTTAAATTAAAATCTATATTTTTAGCAATAGAATCAGTTTGGGTCGGTGCTAGGCGTGATTCAGCGGAAGATCCTGAAGGTTACAGGTGGAGTCAGGGCGTTGAACTTAGGAGAACAGCTAGCGATGTTTTGCCTAACGAAAATGATGAAATTAACAGACATTATCCAATGGTAAGTAAAAGGATAGGTTATAAATATATAAATTTTTTGACTGTGAATATTAAAAATAACATGAATTTTTAAAAATTTAAATAACAATAGTTTATTAAATATCATACATATTTACAATTCACAAGAACTAAATTCAGATAGTTTTGGTATAAATCATGTCCGCGTGGTATTGTGCCAAGAATGCTGGCAGCATTTCCCCATTGAATCGCTATGCCGATTCTGTGGGCATAAATGTACCAGCCCTTTAATTATCATAAAATCTTTGTATATATATTTTTAATTCTAATATAATATTTATAAGTAATTTGTAAGTCAGTAAAAATAATTAAAATTAATGGAAATGTAAGTAGTATTAAATGATGGAAACTTGAAATAAATAAATTATGTTTTTTTGAATTAGAATTGACGAATATAGGCACAATAAAAATAAAGTTATGAAACGAAATACGAAGAAAATAATGTCGTGAACTTTTGTGAAAATTGGTTTTCCGTGGCGTTGTTCTGGGTAATAGAATATGTGACTTACGGTACGAAATATTTAGCTATTTACATTTTTGTTTAAAATATGATAAAGGTGTCTCTTGGATTCACTTATTTAAAAGACAATCTGTATTAGTTCGCTTTTCGCTCGCTTCAGCCTCCCTCCCACTGCTGGGCATAGGCCTCTTTCCCCATGTAGGAGCAAGATCAGAGCTTAATCCAGCACGCTGCTCTAATGCGGGTTGGCGGATATATTCCCTACTATGAGTAACGATCGTAACGATCGCAATCAGGTGTACATGATAACAACCGGGAGCGACGGCTTAACGTGCTCTCCGAAGCACGGTGGGGAGACCCACAAGGACTAGAGTATTTAGTAACATGAAATTGCAAAGTCATTATCATTAAATAAATACACATCAATGGAAGTATAAAAAAAATTGTGTACATAAACAACTAATCTACTAATATGATAAATCTGGAGAGTTTGTTTGAACGCGCAAATTTTAGACACAACTAGTTCAAATTCAAAAATTAGTTTTGTGTTAGATAGTCCATTTACCGAGGAAAGCTATATGTAGGCTAAATATAATGTTTTAGGACATTTTTTTCCGCAATGCTTGAAGACAAAAGTTTTCGAGCAATGCGTCCTGCCTGTGTTAACATACGGAGCCGAGACGTGGACACTGACAAAGGGACTGGTCCACAAGTTTAAAGTCGCTCAACGTGCAATAGAACGGGTTATGCTTGGGATCTCTCTCAAAGACAGGATTAGAAATGAGACTATCCGCGAGAGAACGAAAGTAACCGACATAGCCCACAGAATTAGCAAGTTGAAGTGACAGTGGGCTGGTAATCTGTGTCGCAGGACCGATGGCCGTTGGAGTAGACGGGTCCTAGAGTGGAGACCGCGTCTTGGCAAACGCAGTGTGGGACGTCCTCCGGCCCGTTGGACCGACAATCTACGTAAGATTGCCGGGGTAAGCTGGATGAGGATTGCGGAAGACCGGGATGTGTGGCGCGAACTTGGGGAGGCCTATGTCCAGCAGTGGACTGCGATAGGCTGAAGTGTGTGTGTAACATTTTTTTCCTTAAATTAACGCGGGTGAAACCATGGAGCTAAGCTAGTCGTGTAAGTGTTTGTGGATATAAAATAATTATAATTGTGATATTACGTTTGTGCAGCTATTATACAATACAGTATCTACTAACAATACATTTATATGTCCTAAGCAAGTTATGATAGTTATGTTAGCGTCTTCGGTGCGACAGAGCCAGCCCTGCGGTCACCAACCCGTCTGCCAAGCGTGGTGACTATGGGCAACACACATGAGTTCACGCCATTTTTAGCGTAAACTTGTGGAGGCCTATGTCCAGCAGTGGACTGTATAGGCTGTAATGATGATGATGATAATAAGAATATTTCTTATTATAATATCATTATAATGTGTACAATACAGTGTTACCAAGTCATTGAGTGTATTTTTTTATTATTTTATTGGAATAGCACTAACATTAAAATTACTGAAGATCACAACTAAATAGCGCTGCTCTCAAGCAGAGTTGTATTCGAGAGGTAAGTAAGATGGCCAGAGCTCCTGGCGATGATCGGAGGTAGTCGGTAGAGACGGCAACGCGCTTTCAATTCGCTGTCAGTGTTGTAGTCTGTAGGCCTCCAGTAGAGCAGTAGACTACGGTATCGATATTTTATATGTGTATGTATATATGTGTGTATGTATGTATATGTGTGTGTATATGTATATTATATATTATACACTAAAATATTTACTTATTTATATGTTTTTTTTCTTTCTTTAATAATTATGTTAGTCTATCATATCGTAGTTTTTATCTATTTATTATTGATTTTTCCTTCTTAATTTGTGCACACTTCTAACCGCTGCTACTATATCGTGTCCAGTACCCAAAGGTTATCTGGAAGAAATCGCTATTTAGCGATAAGATCGCCTTTGTACATCTTGTGTTGCATTTTTCTTTATATGTGTCTGTATTTTGGTGTACATTAAGAATGAATAAATATCTGTTTACCATCAGGCGGTTGAGTGTGCAACTTTTTGATGTATATAAAAAAAAAACTAGCAGTTTATATTTTATATTTTAGTGGCTAAATCGAACGCACGTTCCAGTACCAGAAGGCGGAGCGGACTGTGTAGCGTTGGAGAGAGTAAATCACGATAGACCTGTGTTTCTCGACTTGCCTTGCCATTTGGAGAGACCCTTTGCTTGTGAAAGAGGTTGATTAATTGTATTTTATTAATTAAGTGTATTTACCTTAGTTTTAGCTATTTATCTTTCAGTAAAAGTGGTGTTTCATAGCCTATTTTTAATGAATAAGTAGTCGAGGAATTCTTAGAATACAATCGTGGTATATTGGTAGACTAGCTGTGCCTGCGACTTCGTTTGCCTGGAATATAACGAAAAATTATTGTTCAGTTCAGAGTTCAAAATAAATAAATTTCTAAAATAAAAGTGGCCTAAGTTACTCCTTACTATATCAGCTATCTGCCAATAAAAGTCCCGGTAAAATCGTTTCAGCTGTTTCAGAGATTAGCCGGAACAAACAGACAGAAGAAAAATGTTATTTTGGTATATGTACCATGTACACATTCACATGCATTAAATAAAAAGCGATTATTTTAATATTACAAACAGACACTCCAATTTCATTTATTTGTATAGATTAATAGCGGATCAATTAATTTAATATTGTTTTATTATTTGGTTTGGTAGACGAATAATATGATCCTAATAGCAAGAATGGACATTTGCAATATATTTATAGTAAATCAGCCCTAGACTAATCTCTATACATAGTTTATGGCATGCATTGTGTATGTTCATAGATACCATAATATGTTGAAGAAAAGTATGAACTTATTTTGCCAACCTTCTTTAATGCCCTATCGTTGTCGACATAATTTCTTCTAAAACATGCAAGATTGACTAAGGCTTTGTTTTATAAAGACACAAAGTATGGTTGTATTTAAAGCGCTACACTTTAAATTTAAGATCACAATTCTATTTTTAAAATAGAATCTCTGTTTCTTGAGGAGACAATCTCAAGTAATCATCGGCAATAAAAATGCCCGATTGGGAAGTACCTGGACCTTCAGAAGATCACAGCTAAATAGTACTGCTTTTAAACAGTGTTATGTTCCTGTGGTGTGTAAGGTGACCAGAACTTCTGGGGTGGATTGGGGGTAGGGCAACAAGTTTTCGATGCTTCTGACGTGGTAGGCGTCTATAAGTTACATTAAACGCTTGTTGTTAAATGTAAAAAATTAAATAAGAATTAGTTATTACCTACAATGTCCAATTACCACCATTTTCTTATAAAATATTTATATCGTTTATTTATAAGCATTTATTTTGTAAAAGATGCTCGAATCGAAGTCAAAGTCCAGAATTTGAAGACGGTGCGATGTCGCACTGGACTCTACCACTTGTACAACGGTAGGATGGACTGGCACCAGGCGGCCGCTTACTGCATCTTAAGGAAAATGACGTGAGCTTTAAAAGTTATTTCCTTTCTGCACTCAATTCCAACATACAATGTATAATTAAACTGGCGTTCATCCATTCAGCTGCGATATCAGAATCGATATTATAATCTACATATGCAACTTAATTGCCTAAAGGCTTTAATAAAAATAATTAAAAAAATTAAATAATTATTATTTATAATACTGCTGTTTGGCTACGGCAGTAAGAATATAGCCACACCCCCTCTTCCCGTGGGTGTCGTAAGAGGCCAAAAAGACTAAGAAATAATACAGTTCCACTACCACCTTGGAACTTAAAAAGCCGACCGATGGCGGGATAACCATCCAATTATACACAGGCCGAAGACGGACAGGAGCGTCTTTTGTGCGACACAACCAGACCTGCGGTCATAAAACCGCCTGCCCAGCGTGGTGACTATGGGCAAAATATCTGAGTCCACGCTATTTTTGGCGAACTTGTGCAGGCCTATGTCCAGCAATGGACTGTATTAGGCTGAATTGAGTGATGATTTATAAAATTAGGTACCTTCGTATGTACGTAAGTGTCGTGTTAATGACCAAAATGACATGAACACAAACTTACAGAAGACCACAGCTAAATAATACTGTTTTCAAGTAGTTTTATGTTCCTGTGATGAGTAAGGTGACCACAGCTCTTGGAAGTAGGGTCGGCAACGCGCTTGCGATGATTCTGGTGTTGCAGGCGTTTACAATATAAACTACAGTAATCGCTTACCATCAGGTGAGCCGTACGCTTGTTTGCCGATAGCCGTATATAAAAACCCCCGTGAATTAATTGCGTTATTAACCATGTAAGTATAAAAATTGATAGGAATTTATTAATACAGGCTGGCGAAGATTTCAACAATGAAATGTCTCAAGAAACTAGGTTTGACTATGTTGAAGTCGAGACCAAGTAAGTGTGATTTATAATTGTTAAATTTATTGAATTAAAACTTCTTTACGTACGCTTGGATTGGGGAGTAAACTGGTGAATGGCTGACGAGAGCGTTACGAAAAGTGTGATCGGAGGAGACGAAAGGAAGTTGAGATCTAGATATAAGTACATGAAGATAGAAAAAGAGATTTACGTTTCGTAAGATTTACCTACTTCAGTCGTGTAGTCTAAAACATAATTGTTTTCTTATTGTACCTATTGCTTTGTGTTAGTTTTTGTTTAAGAAGAGAAAGAGGAGCTAACTGCAAAATGCACTGCCTGTTCGATCCTCGCGCATGACAACATTTGAACAATGTAACTTCTAATTTTAATGTTATTCATTATTTATTTTACAACTATATACTCGTATTGTAAAACTAGCTTATATGAAACAAGTTTTATGTAAATGAGTCAATGAAAGATTTTGCTGCTTTGTTTATTTGACGACGCGTTAGCTCAACGGTCACTACTTGATGTTACCCGTTGCGGCGGCCGTCACGGGTACGATCCCCGCACAAGGCAAACATTTGTATTGGCCATACAGATGTTTGCTGTGGTCTGGGCATTTGTACTTGTGTATTGTGCGTATTTGCCCCAACACAGGAAATAATCCTACTAGGGGGCCGCTAACTGTGAGGCCTTTAATTATAACATCATTTGCATATTAGGCATAGAAAGTGCATGGATAGGCGCTAGAGGTTCGTTGGGGCAATGGACGTGGACAGACACTGGAGTCAGTATATTCAATACTGGGATGTTTGGTGACGTCCAAGCTTGGCCTCCGATGAGGTAAGTGTCAATTAATATTTCTGTTATAATTTTTTTTTTTTTTTAGCTTTTGGTAAATGTTATTTATCATACAACTATTTATTATTACTTTTCCATTTATTTATTTTCAAGTTTTTAAGCTCCTAAAGCCTTATATAAAACTGATGTAATTATATATTTTGTTAGCAAAAACGAGAGCCTTACGAAAAGTGTGATATGAGTTGAGAAAATTGAAAATTTTAGAAAACGATTATTTAAACTTAAGAGTTTGTCGAATCAGCAGATTATCTGATAGTTATAAAAAAATTAAAATTATTGTACCCGAAAAAGTGCCAAAAACAAGTTCAAAGTTTTTTTTTAATTATGGCAACGAATTTTTTATAAAAATATTCCAGAGACAGTTCAACAATAAAACAAAGCGGTTGTTTACAAATAGACAGACATGCAACTCGATCTCCCGTCTTCTTAGAAGCAAGATGCGAAAGAAAATCGCAGTTCATATGTTATGAAGGTATTCATACCTTAATAATGTGTTAGCAAATTTTATTTTTAGACTTGGCTGAAACAAAAAATATCCCAAAGTTACCTAAAGTCTTCGTCTATAATACTAAGGGCCTGTTTCAGCAGTTGTGGTGAGTAAGGTGACCAGAGATTCCGAGAGGGATTGGGTATCCCTACGGCAACGTGCTTGCGATGCTTCTAGTGTTGCAGGCGTCTACAGGCTACGGTAACCGCTTAGCATTAGGTGATCCATTAGCTTGTTTGCCGCCCTAGTTGTGTAAAAAAAAAAAATTACATAACACGCTACTTCAACGCAAGTTGGCAGATAATTTCTATACAATAAACAGGGATAACAGTTTTAGGTGCTCTCCGAGACACGTTATAGTCGGAGATCTGAACTAGAGACGAACTTGGCAGTGGGCAGATGGGTATCTGCTTAATGAAAATTATTTTATATGTATTTTAGTATATAGGAAAAATAATCAAAAAAAAAATATTACTTGATAAATTTAATACCTATCGACAGTGTGATGCCAAGTATTAAGAAGTATATTAATATACAGTTCTAGTTACTTTTACCCACCTGTTAAATAAATAAATAAGTCTTACACAAAAATGAGCGCTGTTTCATTGCGAATACGATGACATAGGGCTGCCTACTAAAATTGTGGTTTGGATGCCGGTTGCTGAATATAATATAGCCTGATTAGGAATTTTCCAGCGAAACCATTCGCGATTTATCATTAACATACTAAAGTAGATTTAATTTTTTTATCCACTTAGCAGATGGGTGAAGGTCATGTCTAGTTCAGATCTTAGACTATTAAGGAAACTTACAAGTATATACCAGATTACAGACAGATATTTCTACAAACACAATCAGATAAAAGAGGAAATCGGACCATAATTTTTGTAATCTATAAGTAAGCATTTTAACCACTCGTATTTTTTTAATAATTAGTAAAATTATATTTTAGTTCTTGGCAATACAGGTATACCAGCATTACGAACATCAACAGCGACACCTAGCGATGAAAATTATTACTATATTCTTGTAAAGCAGCGCTTCTATTGGCAACATGCTTATGAAAATTGTCAAAAAATGAACGGATCACTCGCTAGTATCGATAATAATGACGTTTTAATACAATTATTACTAGCAATGGGAGAAAATAAAGATGAACGTAAGTATATGAATTACTGGAAAGTGTCATCTATTGTTGAGTAGCCTTACTAACTCATTGTCAAAAAATGTTATGAAAAATATAACTTATTTTTTATGTATAATTAAAATTTCTTAGATTTGGTACATATATTTACATTGCACTAAGTTGTATTAATATACCTTTACAAATGCAAGAAATAAATTATATAATAATAATATATTGAAACAAATATAAATATGCATTATGACTTTGCTTATGTTACACCTACTTGTTATTTATATTGTACAAAAACTAATTTATTTTCAGCTGTTGAACATATTTGGATATCTGGACGCCTAAATATGACTAAAGATGTTAATACTGATGGAATCGCATACTTGTGGTACAACCCTATCAATAGTAAAAGAATACCAGATCCAAAAAGTTTTGGTGACTCTGCCATAGGAGTTTATGTTAGTACAATATCTGAATTCATATTCAATGTAATGTCGGTACATTAGTATTTTTTTATTTTTATATAAAGAACTCTTAGTTGCCCACCCCATTTGTACTACATAAAATATTTTTCTCGTTTGTCTACATATTACAAGTGGTTTGGGAGATATGAGCGAACAGACATACCTACATACATATATCCATAGACTGCTAAAATTATAACTCTCCTTTAGCTTTGCTGTAGCCGAATAAAAATAAAAATCAGAACAGCGGACAATTTCAAACTTTTTAGTTTGTTTTCTTTTTTCAAAAATTAGCTACATTTTATTTTTCTTTTTTACTTGATGTAACTATTTTCTCGCTATTTGCCACTAGATGCCGCCTTGGCTCGACAGTGAATTTTCAATGGACAGTTCCTGTTTAAATTTAGACAGGCAGGATCATTTAAACGGTTTAATATATGGATTGCCATGTGATACACCACAGTATTCTGTATGTATGGTTGGTGAGTATTTATTAAATATTTAAAAAATTTAAGTATCAAATTAGATTAATATATCCTACTTTAAATCTGGATCAACCCAACCCCCTTATAGGGAACTACCTTAATGATACAGATAATAGCTAAATAATATTCCTCTCAAGTAGTGTTGTATTCCTATGGTAAGGTAAATAGCTCCTGGAAAGGGTCGGGGCTAGGGTCGGCAACGCAGTTGCAATGCTTAGGATGTTGGAAGCATCTATAAGCTACTGTAACTACTTACAATCAGGTAGTCTCTATGTTCCATTACCAATCTAGTCGTATAAAAACAAGTAATAAACACATCCCATCCTCATGCCCTTCACTAGAATTAAATCCACATACTATACAAATCTTTGCCATAAGCGAATCGAACCTGTAATCACCAGTTCAAGCCACGAGCGACCGGTGAGGTAAAACATCATTAAACTTGATTAAAAAAAAAAAAATATACAAACTTTTTTCTTTAATTTCAGAAAAATCAACTTCAAAAATACAACAGACTGAATATAGACAACCGGAAACTTCAGAAAATCAATAAAACACATTATATCAAGTTAAATTTTCTACATTAACTTTTACTTTATGAACATTATATATTTATAATAAATGAAAATATTTATAAGCATACACTTGTATTATTTATAACTTACAAGTTGATACCTCCATTTAATTAAATAAAGACAAGTATAAAATAATATTATAATATAAAATTCTCATGTCACAATGTTAGTTACATTACTCCTCAGAAACGGCTGGTCAGATTTTGCCAACATCTATTTTTCATACCCCTAAGTTGTAAAGGAGGAGATTAATGGGGGTTAATTAACATGTGTATGGAAAAACAACGTTTGTAGGGTCAGCTGCAGCAGTCTTATATATAAAATTCTCATGTCACAATTTTAGTTACCATACTCCTCCGAAACAGATTTAAAACCGAAACTGATTTTTATGTGTGTGCATATCAGGTAGGTCTGATAATCGGCCAACATTTACTTTTCATACCCCTTAGCTATAGAGGGGGGGGGGATTAAGGGGGTTAATAACATATATGGCAAAACAACATGTGCAGCAGTCAGCTAGCATTGGTATAAAAATGACATATTAATATTTATATCAACAATAACTTATACTTGTAAATGTTACTGAACTGAAATACTGTAAAATATCTGGTTCTACTGTACTATTTGTAATGTCGGAATATCATAATCATGACATTAATTGAAACAAAAATGCAAGTTACTTGAAAATGTTTTATTCAATAAAAATAAAAAAATAAAAACATATTTTGCAGTTTGTTTTCTTACAACTGTTATATTTATCTTTTTTAAATCCTACAAGTAAAAGGACATTTAATATACATTTTAAAGAAAAAAAAATTAAAAAAAAAATAGTTATATACTATGAAAAACAATTTACTAACTTATCTAGATAATTTAAGGCCACTTAATTCTAACAGTTGTGATTAATCCTACTCAGTCACATAATTTGTACCATATTATTAATAATAAAAAAAGAAGTGTCACTTCATTAAATTGAGAGTTTCAATCCACATCGAATTAATTTTACTGAGTTGTTTGCAGTTTTCGTTAACCGTTGTTAAATTCTTCCGGAAAGCTCGTAGATGTTCTAAATATGCCCTTAAGCTGCTATTAAACGCTCGTACGGATTCCAATTCCTGCATTAACTCAGTTGCTACTTTCTAAAATAATAAAACAATACCTTTAGAAGTTGATATTTCAAAGAACATAGAATTTTCTTTCAAAAAAATTACCTCACGCCTAGACGACGTTACAGATGCGCTCGACATGATTCTATACTTAATAGTTACTATTGATCTTAAAATCAGAGATACTATTTTTTTTTTTATTTGTAATAATGGCCTTAAAGTCGTAATTTAATTTTTCATTTGAAAAAATAAAGACATGATAAAGACGTTCAAAATTTGAAGTTTATAGATTTGTTGCCATTTCGCTGTTGCAAGCATGGTGATCAAGGCTGCCAGGTGCAAAAAAGTGTGATCGTACGCCAACTACAAAAAAATCGTATTCCAAGGAAATTTTGAAATAAAAAGATCGTACAGCCTTTTAAGACTAAGTACTAATTTTTTAATATTATTTTCAAAATTCACTTAGTTTTAGAAAATAAATGCAATAAAACTATTTGTTACACTCATACAAAATTTTCTGTGGTCGTATTTTTTATCAAAAACATTGGTTGACTTAAACTTCGTATAATTTTCTTTTCTTCTTATTATAATTGCTTACTTAATAATGTGCCCTTCAGTATCATTGGATAAACTGTTTCTAAGTTTTGTTCTAATTAAATTAACTTCGTTGAATGCTCGTACACAATCTGTACTGTAATGGGAAAAACATAACAAAGGGGTTGTTTCGTTTTGGGCCAGGTCTTTGTACAGTATTCGAAAAAATAGTATAAAATCATAGAAGTTAAAATAAAATATGCATTTAAGTAGTTTTACAGTGATTTAGAGGTAGTTTATAAAATTGATAATTGGGTACATACGTAGAATGGTAACTCTCGAAGTGCATCCACGCCATCTACCTATGTATTTTTGTTATCTATGTTAGATGAAATGTCACTATTTAAATAAATAAGACATTGAAATATCCGTCTCAGCCCCTTTTCACAACCCATTACTAGACACAGGCAAAGAGTAAAATAACTTGCTTATACAAGACACAGGTCTCCTCAGAATCGACTTGTTGTTGGATGCGTAGGTACCAATTGTTTTAGTTATTTATAATTATGTAAAATGTCATCATGACATTTGTGTACATGTCATTGTCAAAAAGGATGCCAAGTGTTTGAGATTTTAATTCTTAAAATAAAAACTACCTCGTAAAAAAGGCATTTTAATGAGAAATAATGAAGAAATAATTACTATTTCATGAAGCTGAACATTTTAAAATACTGTACAAATACCTAGCCCAGGCTCCATATAAATTTGAAACAACCCCTTTAAAGCAAATTGAGCCATTGTTTTATAATTTTCAAATTGTTTTTTTTTTTTTTTTTTAATTTCAAAATGTGTTTTTTTTTTTCAAGTCACAATTATTTCCGAAAGAGAAATTTCATTAGAAAGCAAACAAATACAGCCTATAAATGATATTACAAAGAGTCATCATTCAAGTAAAAGATCTAGGCACGCGTTAGGTTGTTAAGGCAATTCATGCTTGCCGGTGGATAACGTTTCTTTAATTATGAAATGTTTCCAGGTGTTAGGAATATAAAAATCGTACATTTTGCGTACGATCTTGGTCTAGCGATCGTACATGAGTAAAAATACAAAAAAAAAAAAACGTATGAGTACGATTAAAATCGTACATCTGGCAGCCCTGATGGTGATCATAGATTATATAGATCACAGATGACTTATATACTGGTATAGATACGGCAACCTACCCCACCCCAACCTGCAAAATAATGATACTTGTAATAAAAAAAATACTAACTGATAGATTTTGAATAGCTCAATTCAACTACGTTGTCCTTTTAAATTGCTCACCTCAAATTATATAATTAAAAATCAATTTAAAAAAAAAAAAAACAAATATTTTCAAACTCCTATATCTTTTGATGTAGGTATACAATATTTTAAATTGCTCCAAGTGTTAAAAAACTGCTCAAGTTGCATTTATAATTGCTCAAGTATAGTTTGGAACAGATCCACTTCCCTTAATTTTTAAATAAATATAAATAGTTTGAACAAATAAAATAATGATATTTGTAATAAAAAAAATACTAATTGATAGATTTTGAATAGCTCAATTCAACTACGTTGTCCTGTTAAATTGCTCACCTCAAATTATATAATTAAAAATCAAATTATTAAATTTAATACTGCTTTGAAACGTTTCTTTAAATAATTGGATTACTCACCATCGATATCACATTTGAAATAAACATTTTAATTAAGCTGGTTTCGACATCTTAAAATACTTTATCAAAATTGCAAAAAATTGTAATCCGTGTAATAGAGAGCCAAGTTATCAGTCATGCAATCAGTCCGGGGTCCAAGTAACAAGCCAGGTGATGTCGTAACACGTAGAAGATTAAAAAAGTACGTAAACAAGCCAAAACGTAGAAAATAACACAATAAAATAAAATTACAACGAACACCGAACAAACAGAAACACAGATTAAGTATTAGTTACTACCAAGTTACTACGTAATAATCGACCAAACGAATCGATTTTTTAAACCGATATGTTGCACTGAATCGATTCAGTAAATCGATATTTCACCCTTAAAAATCGCCATTCGATTTTTTTCTGTTTTGGTAAAAACAATAAAATTATTTACAATTAGCTGAATGTACTCATAATATTACGGTGTTGCCTGTTAAAGAATTAATTACTCAAAAACTTGCGAAATAGTATAGTATAGTAGTGTAGTAGTAAAAATATTCCTTGTATCCACTTTCTCAGTTCATTCACTATATACTCTTCATATTTTTAGTTCTTATTTGCTATCACTCACTCATCTCTTTCTCTATACACCCTCATCTTTTATGACAATTTACTCTCAAACAAAAATCACAAATACCAAACAAAAACTTATTTACAAAACAGAATTATTGAACCAAAGATTGATTTCAGTCGGCAGAGCCTTAAACCCTTTCACTGCTTCCTTTATATCTTCAACCGGAACCACTAAAGTAAATATTTTATGATCTTTCTTTACCCAACCGACCGACAGATAGGGAAGTAACTGCATTTATCAAAAATGGACGACAAAAAACTAATTGAGTTTGTACGATCATGTCCAGTTTATAAAAATTATTTATTCTAGTGAAAGTTATTTATCGACGTATGGGAAAAATCTTATATTTATTACTGAAAATGATGTAAAAAAACAATGAAAGTAAGAGATTATTTTTTTATTGCTAACCGAATTCAAAAAAAGGACGAGGTTACACAATTCGACCGTATATACAATATTATTTTTATGTATGTTCGGGGATAACTTCGTCGTTTATGAACCGATTTTGATAATTCTTTTTTTGTTGGAAAGGAGATATCCCTGGTGTGATACCATGATAAGAAAACTAGGATCTCATGATGGGATCCCAGATAAATCGAGGGAAACTCTTGAAAATCCGCAATAACTTTTTACTGGGTGTACCGATTTTGATAATTTTTAATTTAATCGAAAGCTGATGTTTATCATGTGGTCACATATAAATTTTATCGAGATTTTATAACTACTTTTTAAGTAATCTTTGATAACGCGTAGTTACTTGACTATTTTTTCGTCGATACGTTGTATTACTCTTCGATGTAATTGAAGTCGGTTTTTTTTCGTTTCTTTAGAGTAAAACAATTCTTCTTTTCCTAAACCATGAAAATTTCTTGTTATCTTTGGAATATCTAAATTCATACACTACATTTTTACTTATTTACTTTTTATACTATACTTATAGGTACGCTGCCGCCGCCCCGGCCGGCCGGAACGGCCGGAACCGCCGCAAACGCTACGTACCGCAATTTTTAAATCTGTAATATCTTCGAAAATATTCATTTAAATCATATGCTGTAAAAGGCCTTATAGATCTATATTAACTAAACAATGTATTTAGGGTATTTAATTAGATAAGGATTAATGCTGTATTGGTTAAAATCGCTTCGAAAATTAGCCATTATTTGTCGTAAAAAGTAAATGACAAAAAAATGTTATTGTGGGATTTCCATAAGAGATAGACATATACCATTGCGAAGTTTTCTGTAGACCTTTTCAATGTGTACAATACTTAGTACATTATTTTGATAAATCTCCTAGGGTTCAGCCTGCGTTTGCAATGTAAGCGGAAAAATGTAATTATTTACGACATCACATTAGAAACCTCAAAAATAACAGTATTTCTCCACTATTTAATGGATGTTATTATACAAATAAACTTTTCTCTTTGATCACTCTATCTATTAAAAAAACCCGCACAAAATCCGTTGCTTAGTTTTAAAGATTTAAGCATACATAGGGACATAGGGATATAGGGACAGAGAAAGCGACTTTGTTTTATACTATGTAGTGATGATGCACTCTTAATAAGTTTTTCGTCTACTCCTAATCACTATCTAGTCATAGAGTCTTAACTTAGGTTTTATCAACTTAAATACCCCTATTGAATTCAGGAACATCATGACTAATCCGTTTACACTTAAAGCAATTAACAATATGTTTTTTTTTACAACACATCCCCAAACTCTGTTCTTTTTCCTACATTTCTGTAAGCAATGACCATTATGTTCATATGACGTCAAAGCTAATTTCAGTCTTGTGACCCATTCGTCCCACGTAACAATACTGATGACTGTCCTTCGTACCATTTTTTTAGCAGTACCGACTAGCTCGGGAGTGCATAGTGTAAGGTTAATTTAATTAATATATAATTCTTAAGTTTTTTTTTAAAACATTTTGTAAGCAATGATTAGTCTCATTGACTAATCATTGCAAACAGATAATCAAATGACTAATGTCGGTCATTCGATCTGTCGGAATCAACTGACAGCAAAGATGTCGACTCACTTTACTTTGTACCGAGCTGTGAGAAGGTTGTGTCGAAATATAATTCTGTTTTATTCCTACAAACTACGTTTTATTTCTGAGATAAGGATTTGACTCCTTTATCTCAGAAGTGGGATATATCAAGGACGCCCACGATTTCGAAGAAATATCGCAGATTAAGAGAAAGTAGCTTACACAAGTGATTATTTTTTTTCTTCTTTCTACCCTCAAATGAAAATTCGTATTCATTAATTTCGTTTCGAATATGAACGTCTCGAGCAACAATGAAGGTGAAATAAGAAGTCGCCCTCGACGAAGACCACCGACTCTAAAGAAAATACGGCAAAAGCGGCGCCGAAACCGAAGTAGAACTGTGTCGAGCGTACGGAAGCGTCGACGACAGCGGACGGTTAGCCCTTCAAGATCTTGTGACGAAAATGAAGATTCTCTTCGGCGAAGTCGTAGTCGCAAAAGAAGGAGTGTTAGCAGCAGAAGACATATACGTGATTTTCGGGAGACCGCCAGTGGAAGGTCACAACATGGCCGCAGAAGACGCAGCAGCAGTGCGCAGCGCAGTAGAAGTCGCAGTAGCAGACCGCGTAGCAGCAGGAGGCGTGGCAGCAGTACGTGCGACAAGCGTGGTAGTGGAACGAGGTCGGTAGCGAGAAATGACTGTAAAACTCCTCCCATTCATGTAAGTAATTCTAATTTTCTTAGTAGTGACTCACAAACTTTTCTGAGTACTTTGGTAGAGGCTCTGACTAATAATCGACCGCAGGGTAACAAATTTCCCATGTTGGGTATTGTAATACCTGAGTTTGACCCCATGATTAAAGGTCAAACTATCCACATGTGGATTAATAAGGTGGATGAATGTGCGAGTCTTTATAATTGGGGCGATGACCAAATTATTCATTATGCCTTACCAAAATTGTCACAAAACATAACATTACAGCCTACACAATCCACTGCTGGACATAGGCCTCCACAAGTTTACGTCAAAAATAACGTGAACTCATGTGTTTTGCCCATAGTCACCACGCTGGGCAGGCGGGTTGGTGACCGCAGTACCAAAATTGTCAGGTGTTGCTAAAACCTGGTATCAGGCACTCTCCACTATGTCATTTTCGTGGTCGGAATGGAAGGTAAAATTGAAAGATTCCTTTCCTAGCAGTGACGACTATGCCGAATTATTAACAGAAATGCTTTCAAAACGTGTCAGGTTTAACGAATCTTTAGAACTTTATTATTATGAAAAAATTAATTTACTCAATCGCTGTGAAATACAGGGTAAGAGAGCTGTTGATTGTCTGTTGTATGGCATCGATGATCGATCCTTAAGGCTAGGTGCAAAAGCGGCGAAATGCCAAGAACCAGAGCAAGTTTTAAAATACTTTCAATCAATAAAACAACAGTCTCGCGAATTAGACAGATTAAAGGTAAATAACGAAAAACGTAATTCTACTAATATAATGTCTAATAATAATTTAAAGAGCATAGCGAGCAGTAACGAGTCTAGAATGTCAAAATCACAAAATAAATCGCCAGTCATTTGTTATAACTGCAATGAACCGGGTCACTTTAGTACTAAATGCACAAAAAGGATATTAAAATGTAGCGTTTGCAATAGGCTGGGACACTTAACTATAAACTGCCCCAGATTACCGACAGGATCTTTAGATAAAAATGATACAAGTAAGGACAAGGATGTTATGCGTATCGTGACAAATGACTGTAGTGATTCTAAATATTTATTGAATCTTAAAATCAACGGGGATACAATTCAAGGTTATATTGATCTAGGTAGTCAATGTACGTTGCTCCAATATAGTGAGGCTATTAAAAGGGGTATTACTTGGTCAAATAAGAACTTACCATGTATGAGAGGGATAGGTAATAATATTGTGCAACCATTAGGCGTCACAAATGTAAGCATTGATATTCAAGATCTTATAGAAGACGTCGTGATTTACATTGTTGATGATAATGTTATTAAGTACCCAATCTTAATTGGGCACAGCTTTACTTAAAAGACTGGAATCATTATAACAAAAACTACTGATTCCTTAATATTTTCACGTGACAATTCAACCAAGCTACATTTACGATTATTAAATGACGTCACGGTTCCGTCACTAGGAATGTTTTCGTTACCAGTTTTCTCTAGTGATAATTATTCGGGTGCAGTAATCGTAAGGGGTTCTTTACGCGGTATACCACAGTCCGAGTTCTATTTGCTTCCTGGCGAGTACGAATTAGTTAACGGAAGGGGTACGTTGCTGGTACAGAATTTTACCAAAAGACCAATTACGTTAAAACACAATGCACTGATCACTCGCGTCGTTTGTACTAAAAATTACTTAAATGTTAATCTATTAAATTTCGATAGTGCCGATACTGCTAGCTCATTTCACTACGGTAAACAGTTAAGTGATGCTGAAGTTAAACGATTAAAAGAGTTACTTAAGAAATACGAAACATGTTTTTCGGATAATTTGAATGATTTAGGACTTACTACCATAGTCAAGATGGAAATCGAACTGAATGACAGTCAACCAGTGGTCTATAGGCCATATAGATTATCGTTTCCGGAACGCGAACAGGTTCGGAGTATGGTTAAAGAGATGGTTGAAGCGGATATTGTATGCGAGTCTAACTCATCCTACGCCAGTCCGGTTCTCTTAGTAAAGAAAAAGACTGGTGAAAGTAGACTCTGCATCGATTATCGCGCCTTAAATAATAAAACTCGAAAGAAACACTACCCGATGCCCCTAATAGATGATCAGCTAGATCGATTAGCCGGTAATTCTTTATTTATAAGTTTAGACCTCGCTTCTGGGTATTACCAGATCGCAGTTGATGCAAACTCACAAGATAAGACATCGTTTGTTACACCCGATGGGCAATACCAATTTAAGCGTATGCCCTTCGGATTGGCAAATGCACCCTCGGTTTTTCAACGAGCGATGAATAAAATACTTTCTAGAGTCAATTACACCCTCATTTATATGGATGACGTATTAATCCCGGCGCGGTCGTTCAACGAAGGTATCACTCGCTTAGAAGAGGTATTAAGTATTTTGAATGATGCAGAACTTACCTTAAAACTTAAAAAATGTAACTTTTTCTGTACCGAACTAGAATTCTTAGGATTTCACGTTAGTGGTAATGGTATTCGCCCAGGTACACGCAAAACCATGGCCATTAGTAACTTTCCAACCCCAAAAAGTGTTCATGACGTTAGGCGATTTATAGGTCTCGCTAGTTTCTTCCGTAGGTTTGTTAAAGATTTTGCTCTCCTAGCCCGCCCTCTAACAGACCTAATGAGATTAAAATTTGAGTGGAGGTGGACTGAGAGGGAAGAAGAAGCTTTCAAAGTCTTAAAGACAAAATTGATAGAGCGCCCTATTTTAGCCTTATACGATCCAAAATTAGAAACAGAATTGCACACCGATGCTTCTAAAATTGGGGTAGCTGGAATTCTAATGCAAAGGGGTGTTGATGGTTTGCTGAGACCTGTGGCTTATTATAGTCGCAAAACGTCAGCGGATGAACAGAAGTTTCACTCATTTGAGTTAGAAACTTTGGCGGTTATTTCTTCTCTAAGCCGTTTTCGTGTTTATTTGTTGGGTTTGAAGTTCAAGATAGTGACGGACTGTAATGCGCTTCGTACCACTTTAACCAAAAGAGACATTATACCCCGAATTTCTCGCTGGTGGGTTCAACTTCAGGAGTACGACTGTGAAATTGAGTACAGACCGGGCTCCTGAATGAGCCACGTAGATGCCTTGAGTCGTGGTCCTGTAGCTGAGCCTACTGATGAAATTTCCGAACACGTAATTGATGTTTTACATGTAGATATATGCGATTGGATCGCCACCGTACAGGATGATGATAGTGAGATAAGGCGTATAAAGGACATACTAGAAGATGATAGTACTAAATTTGTTGCAGACGTTCGTAAAAATTATCAGTTAAAAGGTAGTCACGTATATCGAATTTTAGATGAGGGATTGAGATGGGTGGTTCCAAGGGGCTGTAGGTGGCAGGTGCTGCGCATGAACCACGACGACGTTGGTCATTTCGGCTACGAGAAAACACTAAACCGATTAAAAGGTGCATTTTGGTTTCCTAAAATGCGTAAATTTACTAAAAAGTACGTGACTTCGTGTCTGGAATGTGCGCATCACAAGGCACCAGGTGGCCCTAAGGAAGGAATGCTTCACCCAATACCCAAATTAGAAAAATCCTTCCATACCATTCACGCGGATCATTTAGGGCCGTTCATTCGTTCAAAAAGGGGAAACATGTACTTGTTAGTTATTATAGATGCATTTACCAAGTTTATTAATATAACTGCTGTTAAGGATACAAAAACTACAACCGCGATGAAGGTATTTAAACAGCACTTTAGTTTTTTTTGGCTTACCTTAACGCCTTATAACAGATCGCGGTTCTTGCTTCACTATTGTAAAATTCAAAGATTTTATGGACAAAACTAAAATTAAACATGTACTGAATGCCGTAGCGACCCCGAGAGCGAATGGGCAGGTGGAAAGATTTAACCGCACTATCTCAGATGCCTTAAGTACAAAGTGTCATGGAGGTAATGATAGCATATGGGATGAATACATCGGTGATATACAATTAGGAATTAATACAACGGTCAATAAAAGCACGGGTAAAAGTCCCTCTGAATTATTATTTGGGTGTAAATTAGTTAGTGCCTCAGAAAACCTGTTGATTGACGTGATTGATGAAACATACGAGCGGGTTACTAGCGATGATCTGATGCAGTTGAGATCAGATACTAAAGATAAAATAGAGAAACAACAAGAATACGCTCAAAAGCAATTTAACAAACATAGAAAAAGACAAACTAGTAATAAGGTAGGTGACCTTGTTAGGATTGAAAGAACCGTTATCGATAAAGACCAATTAGGAAAATCTAAAAAACTGATCCCTAAATTTCAAGGGCCCTATAAAATTTTAAAAATTTTGCCACATGATCGTTTTTTTGGTTGAAGATACCCCCTTAACGAGAAAAGGGAATAAAAGATATGAAAATGTTATCGCTTTAGACAAAATTCATCCCTGGATGAACTTTACTGATTATTCCAGTGACACTGAAAGTGAGCAGGGTAACAATACCGATGCAACCGATGAGTGAACATAATAATTAATTTTGTATTCATTCGTTATATTAGTTTTTACTCTAATACTTATTTTTGATGAGATGTTAGATTGTGTGTGTTACTGCTGAGAATTACTTTATTATTTAGACTTTATGAGCAATCAGTGCAGATTGAGAATGGCATCGAGTCCGATGTCGCACAGATGATTGCGAGATTATGATATTTTTTTATTATTATTATTGTAAGCACAGCTAGTTGTCAGAGGTCAGTGCAGATTGAGAATGGCACCATGATGGTGTCGCACAGATGACCGCAGATTGTGACAAATTGTGCAGGATAATAAGATAATAGAAATATAGACTTGAGATTGTGATAAGAGATAGATAAATGTTTGTATTTTAAATTATGAATTTCAGACGAGAATTGTACTATGATTAATTAAGGTATTTTATTTAAGGTATAGATTTAATTAGTGTATTTTATTTTGTTATTATTATTTTTTTTGCTATGCATACTTATATTATTATTATTTGTGTAATTCTTTTTTTTCTCTTTCTCGCTCTCTTGAATGATTTTGTTAAATAAAGTGTTGCGAAGGATTATTTGAATTAAAATGGTATATGATTATTACACGTAAAAGTGAGAGGACTCACTTACAAAGGATGGCCGAGCTGTAAGGTTAATTTAATTAATATATAATTCTTAAGTTTTTTTTTAAAACATTTTGTAAGCAATGATTAGTCTCATTGACTAATCATTGCAAACAGATAATCAAATGACTAATGTCGGTCATTCGATCTGTCGGAATCAACTGACAGCAAAGATGTCGACTCACTTTACTTTGTACCGAGCTGTGAGAAGGTTGTGTCGAAATATAATTCTGTTTTATTCCTACAAACTACGTTTTATTTCTGAGATAAGGATTTGACTCCTTTAATAGCGACTGGTCTGTTTGCTATCCCAGTCATAATCTCAGAGCATTCTTTTACTTTATTTAGCCAATTATCAATCGTTTGTTTTTTTTTTTGTATAGGGTCAAATTCTAGAACTACGTTGGTATTAGTAAATCTTTTTTTTTACTCGATGGATTTATGGATGAGATATATGAAATAGATTATAGAGGTTATTTAATACATTTGAGTAATTCATAATTAACAACATTACAGGGTTGAGCCTGTGGCGTCACGGATTTGTGATTTTTTCATGAACTTGATGGTGGAGTGGACTACGTGACTACTAGAGCCTTTTCTACAGGGAGTTTGCAATCTATAGCGATTCTGTTTGCTATGACTACAATCCCTACTTTTACTTTTCGGGTCATGTCCCCGCGTATTTGTTGGTGGCGTACACGATGTACGCCATTGTAATGGAGATATTACAACTAACCTACTTCGGCTTTTTGACTGCAGCTTAATCCTTGAAGGTGATTTTCTGGATCTTCGACGCTCGGAGCCACGCCTATTGGTGCGATACGTTGCTGTCAAACGATGACCTTGTTTTGTGCCTCGAGCACGTGTCCTGGATCGAAGAAGGAGAAGAAGGAGAAGAAGGAGAAGAAGGAGAAGAAGGAGAAGGAGGAGAAGGAGGAGAAGGAGGAGAAGGAGGAGAAGGAGGAGAAGGAGGAGAAGGAGGAGAAGGAGAAGAAGGAGGAGAAGGAGGAGAAGGAGGAGAAGGAGGAGAAGGAGGAGAAGGAGGAGAAGGAGGAGAAAGAGGAGGAGGAGAAGGAGAGGGAGGAGAAGGAGAGGGAGGAGAAGGAGGAGAAGGAGGAGAAGGAGGAGAAGGAGGAGAAGGAGGAGAAAGAGGAGAAGGAGGAGAAGGAGAGGGGGGAGAAGGAGAAGGAGAAGGAGGAGAAGGAGGAGAAGGAGGAGAAGGAGGAGAAGGAGGAGAAGGAGGAGAAGGAGGAGAAGGAGGAGAAGGAGAGGGAGGAGAAGGAGAGGGAGGAGAAGGAGAGGGAGGAGAAGGAGGAGAGGGAGGAGAAAGAGGAGAAGGAGGAGAAGGAGAGGGGGGAGAGGGGGGAGAAGGAGAAGGAGGAGAAGAAGGAGGAGAAGGAGGAGAAGGAGAACGAGAAGGAGGAGAAGGAGGAGAAGGAGAAGGAGAAGGAGGAGAAGGAGGAGAAAGAGGAGGGGAAGGAGAAGGAGAAGAAGATTTTTTGCTTTGTTGCTGCGTTGTCTATGTGCGTCCGCAGCGCTCACCTGGATTATGATATAAACGTTAAATTTGTTCGAACTATGTATATTTATTTAAAAATTAAGGAAAGTGGAGCTATTCCAAACTATGCTTGAGCAATTATAAATGCAACTTGAGCAGTTTATTAACACTTTGAGCAATTTAAAATATTGTATACATCAAAAAATATATGAGTTTGAAATTATTTATAAATGAATATTTTTCAATGACTTTTTTAATTTTTAATTAAATAATTTAAGGTGAGCAAATTAAAAGAACAACGCAGTTGAACTGAGCTATCGAAAATCTATCGATTAGTATTTTTTTTATTACAAGTATCATTATTTAGCAGGCTGGGGTGGGGTAGGTATCCTTGGACCCTCTCGGTAGAGAGTACCACAGATTAAGTATTAGTTACTAAACAGAAAAACGAGGAGTAATTCAAAATTCAAATATGGCCGACTAACGAACGATGGGCCTCAATAATATTGCCACGGCGAAAAATATTGGAGATAAATTAAAATATATTTATAGTTTATAATATATCTTTTTATACCTATAATCATATAAAACATTAATGATTACTAAATTAATTATATTTGCAAAAATTCTCGACTCTACTGCTGCTACTGCCATCTATTTTCGACACATTAATATATCATCCCGAACTCACCCTCTTCGTCCAAGAGATGGCGTTAGTTTGTATGACTATATTTGAATTACGATAATGTAGGCGAGTTTCACACCCCTGGCATAGATGTTATAAGTTTGAAAAAAAGTAGTATGTATTACTATATATTGAATAATACTATAATTATAGCTTGGCAAAAAAGAGTATGACGCGGTGACAGCGGGAACCATGGAGCATTTTCTCTATGCTCCATGGCGGGAACTAAAAATTTATACATGTAGCAATACTCAGGTACTTGTCAATGGCTAGTGCATTGGACAGAGTACTTTATTATATATTATTAGCAGCGTTGCAAAAGCTACCGATTTATCGGTAGATCTACCGATTTTGGCCCTTGTCTACCGATATACCGATTTAGCAGTGCTATCTACCGAATTTTTGAATTTTCAACTAATGTAAAATAATTTTCTAAAAAAAAAGGTAAAATAATATTCTTAATACTGTAACACTAAAAGAAAACGGTAACACAAAATCAATGTACGAGGACTTCCCGAAATTCTTCCCACCACGTCGAATATGACCGTTCAAATCCGCGGTGTGTTAAAACAAATTGTACTAACACGTCACATAATAGAGTTTATTATTGTCTGGTGAGTATACAAGGGAAAATTTCTGAAGATAACTTTCTTCGGGTTTGTTTCTTGAATTAGGTATAGGACTAGTGATGGATTATTTTTGGATTATATCGATGGATTAGGATTAGTATTCGGATTCATTATTGACATGGGAAGATTCAGTTCACATTTAACAAATTAAATGTAGTTGCGAAATTTTGTGAAGTGTTAAGCGAATTCATCGCTAATTCATACTTCTTTTGCGGCAACGTGCTATTCTATCGGACCCTCGGGAAGTCGGGAATACAAATAATCTGTTTCATTATTAGCAATTTAGCAGTTGCTGCGAAGAATGAAATTATGCAATCTTTGGTTTGTTTGTATTTATGATGCTTGTATGGACTACTTCTATAATTAATGTTTCTTAGTGATAAAACGTATTGCTTTTGAGTACTTTCTTTTTCTGTAATGTAAAACAATTATAATTATAAATGGAACAAAAATTTGCACGCCGTTTAAGCTAGATTATATAAGACATTGTAACTAATAACACCTTATGTATTAACTATATTCATGCAAATAAAGAATTTGATTTAATTTAACGGAACAAATTTAAATAAATGAACGCATTATTGACTTAAAATACTTTTGTTTTACTCCGAGTAAAAATCTACCGATTTCTACCGATTTTTCGGAGCCAAATATACCGATTTTTTATTTTACACTTTTGCAACACTGATTATTAGTCGTGGGTCGTAACCACAGAGTACATTGAATATACGGGTAGTCGTAACGTCTTTTATGTGTAATCGGTTATACGTAGTTTCGTGGATACGCGTAACTAGTTTCGAAACTGCCTATTTTTCGTAACTAGTTATTTCTGTATCAGCATCAGTTATGATTATGAAGTAGTTATATGTTATAAATTGTAACACATACGAATGCCGTTACGTACGTTAATATTGATGGATAGTATAATTAAATTAACTTTCCTTCATAGTTTATCCAGGCTTACGACTGGCTGCAAAACATGTTATTTAAATTAATTTTTTGATTTTTGTATAGACATAATAATCAATGCAGGCGTATTTAGAAGTTCATTTGATTTGATGTACAGCTTTTAATTATTTTTCGTATATACATTATAATTAAAAATACAACAAAACCCACACTCTTTAGTATATACTTCAACGCGAGACAATAACATTAATCTTAATACTAAATAGTAAATTCGAAAATATTTAAAAAGAAACACGACCGAAATTAATGTCTTTAAAAACTGTACATATAAAAATAAAGTTAAATTCATAGTTGTTAAGTTCAAAATCGCATGAGCATATTCGAAAACAAAGATACACCTATAGTACTTATAGCCATCTCTATTTATCCTACGCGTAAGCGTATCTGCGTATTGTGTTACGTTATTAGGCAAAACGCTTATGCGCCGGTCGTTGTGTCAAGTTTTTGATAAAACTGCGTACGTAAAATAATCGTTACATTCGTATCGGCGAAACTACGTACATGGTTATTCGCTTCGTAACTAGTTACTGAAACCGATTACGTTAAATAACGCCCAACGCTATATATTATATATAGGAAAATTGATTTGACGATATAGAATTATAGATATACAAATGCACAGAGACTTCGCCATGTTGAGTCTCACGATGAGAACAAGTACATACCTACGTCCCTAATATGTAAACGTGCACTACAAATAAAACAAGGACCACTCGTAAATGCAAGAACTGAAGCAATGTACTCGTAGCATACTGACTAGAAACTACGGATTATAATTTCTAGGCTAAATTATGCGAAGAATCACTTACTTTTTCCAGATACTCGAAAATGCACTCACTCAAATCAAACTGAGAAACACTATCACACTTTTAAATAATGAACAGATAAGATCGCGTTTATTACTTCAAAATTTGAAAAAAAGACGTAGTGAATGTTAATGTAAGCGAATAAGAGTGAATTATTTGCACTTCATTCGTTATGTACCCGCTACAAAGACGGGAATTCCCCCAGCGTATTGGACGCGTTCAGCAATATTAAAAGATATAGTAGTCCTCCTATCGATTTCGATGACGGCGACCCAGGGAGTCATGACTAATTTCTCTGATGGGCCCTTATATGGCTCGCTAATCCACATTTAGTTTTAAATGTTCTAGAGCAAGTGCGGCAGTAAAGCTGACCCGTAAAGTTGTATGTGTATATCTTGTTTTTTTGGAAGAGTCCTAATTGGTAAACAAACCGCTGTCAATCGTAATTCACGTTTTTTCCGCATTTATCACTCACTTTCACAACATATTAGCTTACGGACATTTGTAAAACTCCATTTACTATTTATTTCACTAAAAACAAATATCAATTCATCATTTTAAACACATAAAAACTACAAAATACGAATTCCGAGAGTACAGATAACTAATATTTTCGAATATGACATTTCAATATCTTTTTTTATAAGGCAAATAGGGATGTGGTCATAATATTTTTAGAAGTGAATGAGTATAAGTGAATGAACAGCATGAGCGATAAAATAGGCCATGTTCTTTAACTATATTTTAAAATTTCACGAATTATAACTTGTTAAATAATATTACAGTAAAGCGATTTGTTATTTATTTGTATTTTGTTATTGTTTTTTTTTTCTTCTTTTTTTTTATGTTGAGCGCACAAAAAAAATGCTTACAAAATATTGCAAATGCCAATCATTTATGGTAAAGTGTTCATTGTAAAGGTTTTATTTTATATTATGAATATTTCTGAATATCAATTTCATCCTGAACATTTTTAATGCTATCCCATATAATATTAAAGTATACCACATAGCAACGGCATAAACGTTTACTGTAGTTCACAGGAAAAAATTTTGAGACTTTAGGATGAGACTTAAGATTACCCAATGAGAGCTTCGTGGAGTACAATGTTATTAGTCCTTTTTTTAGATGTTAGAGAGAGTGTGCCGCCGGCGCAAGGTTTTTTATTCATAGTAAATACAAATAATGTGACAATAATATTAATAGGGTCGACTTTTTTTAGACACAGGCGGCCCCTTTATTTTGTTGTAAATTTTATTTTTGGCTTTTTTTTTTACCGACCATGTCACATAAACGAAATATATAGGGGACTGTCCACTTTGTATGGGGGTTTCGGCCCCGAGTGGACAGTCACTGAGAATAATAATTATATATTAAGTTAGTAGTACTAACAAGTATGAATTAGAAAAATGATATAGTTTTGTATCCAGGTGTTTCATTTTTTGTTTTTTTGTGGATAATTACAAGAAGGTTTCTGAAATAAAAAATCATTGTTTTGTTATTTTTGTTTTACTAATCGGATTCGTACGTTAACAGAATGTTATCTAAAAACTAGGCAGGTAGATTTATAAAATCTTGAAACCTTTTTCAGCCCAAAAACCAAATAATTTCATGACATGGCCACAACAACCTACTGTCCGTCGACCAACCATGCAGTTGCAATAATATTTTTTTATGGCTTCTCTGCCTGACCTTTATTGTTTACATATAAAATAAATACAAAATATATTTTCCTACTTATGAATATGCCTACTGTGTATTTTACGTCGCAGTAGTGATGAATTCTCGGTTGACGGAAAACCTTACAGTAGGTTGCTATATCACCATGAAAGCAACATCGAAGTCAAATGAATGTATGAAGCAAAAGTCTGTAGTTTAGGGTTGCCATAATAAATAATATTTTCAATAAACAAATAAATCTTTAGAAGTGTGAAGAAAAGGGAGGATCCTCCGACCAGACGGGTGTTGTGTCTGGCGGGCTAACGGCCCCACGGTTGTTGTCGGGATCTTGTATATATACTAAATCACTTTGAAAACTCTGATAGCGCGATGTAGCCATACGTCAATTTTCTCTAATTACGTAGTTTGTTGTCGTTCGTATTTCGCGTGATAGATGTCGCCACATCACTCCCCTCCGAGACCGGAGGTCGATAGCAGGTTAAGTCGTCCATAGATCTTCTGATGCTTGCCGGGCCAGTGATGTTCCAGTGAGTCGGAACCAGATGCCGCATAGTTCACGGTGAGTCGGAACTGTCTGCGGTGATGCTGCATATGCTCCAGTGAGTCGGAGTGGTGCAGTGCTGCGTAGTGGCTGCTGCTGCGTCGACCAGGAGAGAAGTGCGTCTCTGCTTGCTGACCGGCCGAAGTGCAGTGTGCTGTGCCAAAGTTGCTGAGAAGGCTGTGGGCGATGACCAGGAATGCGCGTCCGCTGCATGCTGGTGGTCAGGATACCCGTAGTAGCCGTGGATGCTGGCTGGCTGAAACCGTAGATGCTGGATGGATGCTACTCGCTGTTCGAAAGCTTGAGGAAGTGATGATGACGATGAAGGTTGCGCTGATGTTCATGCTCGGGGTCACCAGTTTAGCGATGGGCGTGTGAAACGTAGTGTGAAGAATCACGTCCGCCATCGAAAAGGGAGGATCCTCCGGCCAGACGGGTGTTGTGTCTGGCGGGCTAACGCCCAAACGTTTGTTGTCGGGATCTTGTATATATACTAAATCACTTTGAAAACTCTGATAGCGCGATGTAGCCATACGTCAATTTTCTCTAATTACGTAGTTTGTTGTCGTTCGTATTTCGCGTGATAGATGTCGCCACAAATCGATTAAATCGATAATCGAATTTAATATAATTAATTGCTTGCTTTTTATTTAGTCAATAACAATGTTTCTAAAATAGTTTATTTTTCACCAAAGTTAAATGTTTTTTTACTAAATACACTTTTATAGACTTTTTTTAGACTTTTTTCTTATTAATTCTTTTTAATAATACTTTTAATCGATTTTAACAAATAATTGATTTAAAAATATTTTAAAATCGATTGTTCGTTAATAATAATTGTTTGTTTAAGACTGGCAACGTGTTGTAATCAAATCACCAACCGAAAATAAACTAGAAGTATATAATTAATGAATTAAAATACTTATTAAATAAACTTTTCATCAGTTTATATTGATAAAACTGCAATTCACGAATAAACATGATTTAATTTATGAAAATTATTGGTATATTTGTTTTTTTTGTATGAATTCTGTTCACCTTGGGCCAAAATGGACAGTCCCCTTTGTTGCCTTTTATGCTCGATGCTCGATTAATATTTGTTTTCGTAATTCTGTACCTCTACTAATTCTTAGCAAAAATATTCAATATATTATTAGGTTTTGAAATAATTTCAGCAATATGGTATCATTAAATATTTCGATGTAAAATTAATTTTACTTTGTCTATGGCTTATTGATATTGTTCATTCATTTGCTCTTTGTGTCACTTCACTAAGCTACACTATACTCTAATTGTCTGTGGTCATAAGTACGCCATATTTGTTTACCAATTAGGACACTTCCAAAAAAACAGACCTTAAGTATAGGAGGGTTTAGGTCTCTGTTTATTAACATGGCGTTTTGAATCAAGCGCTAGAAGTCGATTCTCTTCAAATGATTTAATTTTATGATTGATAGTAGATCGCCAAGATGACCTATTCAATGCGAGCTCCTCCCCGCTTTCGGGATCAATACCACAAGCATTCAAGTTCCTTTTGAGCACATCCTTATACCGTAGATGTTGACCGCCGTGCCTTCGTTTACCCTCTGCCATCTCAGAGTAAAAGACCGCTTTGGGTAGACGGCGGTCATCCATGCGAAGGACATGCCCACACCATCTCAGTTGTCTCTGGATAAGCAAAGCCTCCACTCCACACATTCCAGAAACTCGTAGGATCTCGGTATTTGGCACATGGTCTTGCCATCTGATCCTCATAATAGATCTCAGAGATTTTAGGTGAAAAGTGTCAAGCTTTTTCACATCTGATTTGTACGTGCACCATGTTTCTGCACCATATAGGAGGATAGGAATGATTAGCGCTTTGTAAACACTAATTTTCGTCTTTAGTTTGAGATCATGAGACCCCCAGACACGACCATAGAGACGCCCAAAACAGGCAGCAGCGGCGGAGATCCGCGCTGGAACTTCTAAGGCCAAGGTATTATCATTCCTGATATTGCTTCCTAGATATTTAAATCGCGATACTTCTACCAGCCGTTTTTCATCCAGTTTCAGGACTGTTGGATCACCCTCGCCACCTCTAGGTGGTTGTTTTAAGATTTGGGTCTTGGATGTATTTATAACCAACCCAAATCGTTGACACGCTTGATGTTAAAAGATAAAGTTAAAAGATATAAGTACCGCGTAAAAAGTCTAGATGGCTGTAGTGTTTTGATCTTGATGAAAAATTTGTAACTAATTTTTAAAGTCTTGTTTAGGATTTGATCAAGGGAACGCGGAGGCATTTGGGCCCCCCTAGGACAGGAGGCCTGGGGTGGGCCGCTCCTGCCACCCCTCCCCTTAGTCCGCTACTGGATATGATAATGAAATAAAAAAAAATAACAATAAATAAAAAAAATAATTATCACAAGTAAGTATTAGGTACTACATCCGAATATCTAATGGTAAAAATCACAAGTATCAAACAGTGTCGAGACGAAGTATTTCGGGCTGCTAACTGTAAGATAGATGCGACCTCATTTATTTCACACTCTTTTTGCCAAACTGTATGTATGTACACAAAATGTTAGAGAAGTAATATTTTTTTAAGCTATAAAAACTGTAATCTAATAAATGTATATATTATCTGAAACATGAATGCAAGAAACCAATTACTTGAATATTATTTTTACAAAACTACTTATTAGTAGGTAAAAAAGATTAAATTCGTTTTTTTTTCTTTTTATTTTATTAAATAATATTCATTATTATTTTACACAATTCAAAAAAAAAAAGTTGGTGAAATATGATAAAAATTTATATTGATTTGGTTTTCAAGTATAACATTGGAAAATATGTTATCACTACATAGTATAAAACAAAGTCGCTTTCTCTGTCCCTGCACATGTATGTACGTTTAAATCTTTAAAACTACGCAACGGATTTTGATGCGGTTCTTTTTAATAAATAGATTGATTCAAGAGGAAGGTTTATATGTATAATAACATTCATTAAATAGTGGAGAAATACTGTTATTTTTGAGTTTTCTAATGTTATGTCGTAAATAAATTTTTTTTTTCGCTTAAATTGCAAACGCAGGCTGAACCCTGCGAGATTTATCAAAATAATGTACTAAGTATTGTACACATTGAAAAGGTCTACAGAAAACTCCGCGATGGCATATACCTATCTCTTATGGATATCCCACAATAACATTTTTTTGTCATTTACTTTTTACGACAAATAATGGCTAATTTTTGAAGCGATTTTAACCAATACAGCATTAATCCTTATCCAATTAAATACCTTAAATACATTGTTGATTGAATATAGATCTATATGGCCCTTTACAGCATATGATTTAAATGAATATTTTCGAAGATATCACAGATTTAAAAATTGCGGGATGTAGCGTTTGCAGCGGTACCGGCCGGCGGGCGGTGGCGGCAACGTACCTATAAATAGCGCGTTAGAGGCCGCGATTCTCCCTATAGCATTTTGAATTTAGCAGCGATCGGACGCGTTTATTATCGGAGCTCTCTAGCGAGGAAAATAACATTACTTAATAAAACAGTCAGTGCTTTTCAGCGCGACAACGTATCAGTAATTACAACTAATGGCTAATTTTCAAAGCGATTTTAACCAATACAGCATTAATCCTTATCTTATTAAATACCTTAAATACATTGTTGATTTAATATAGATCTATATGGCCCTTTACAGCATATGACTTAAATGAATATTTTTGAAGATATTATAGATTGAAAAATTGCGATATGTAGCGTTTGCGGAGGTTCCGGCCGGCTTTTACTCTAAAGTTAACGCGTGCGGGCCACGGGCAGTAATGAATAAATCAAAACTACTGGATCGATTTTAAACATTTTTCAGTGAATGACATAGGCTATAATTATATTTTATACCCGTGCGAAGCCGGAGCGGGTCGCTAGTATAATACTAAATTAACATACATAACAGATTATTTGAATGATTTTAAATAAAATTAACTCGCTTCAGCCTGTAATGTTCCACTGCAGGGCATAGGCCTCTTTCCCCATGTAGAAGAAGGATCAGAACTTAATCCACCACGCTGCTCTAATGCGGGTTGGCAGATTGAACCTGCTACCGCCAACGCAAACAGCCACAAACCGGTGCTGTAGCCTGTGCGTCAACGCATCGCAGCATAAAATTAATATCCATTAGACACACATACGTTCGTCTGTTCCTAAAGTAAGCAACTTAATGTTTGTGTTATAGGTAACAACCGATTGGTATAGCTACATTTTTGTTTCGATAAACATACTTATAAATAATACATTATATAAATAAATATTAAACCAGGCATGGAGTGGGAATCGAACCCATAACCTCCCGTGCAGAGAGTCGGGTCACTACAAACTGCGCCAACGGGTTAGTCCAAAGAATCAAAATCAAAAGAAACAAATATGAAAGTTAAATGCTTATATAGTAATGATAAATCCTTAAAACACATTAATTTTTTTAAAATTCTGTATTTAGCATTTTGTTAAATTTATCGACTTTTAAAGCAATATTAAAACGCATGCGCAGTTCTGCAACGCCATCTGAAGAAAAAATTCTTCACTAGTAAAAGAAACGCCGCCATTTTGACATTTGTTTCGCTTTGTGTTTTTCAATTTATAAATTATCATTTAAGTATGCGAATAGAGTGAAGCGCACATTTATTTCCGTCATATAATCGCTTAAATAAAATATTTGAGGAACAAAACTATACACATCAGTGAGAGTTCTCTCCGATTACTGGCGCATAAATCAATAATGTGTTAGCGCCGCTTTTTTCTTTTTCGCGAGAGATATTTCATAGTTATTTCGATAGTGCAGTACTTATATTAGTAAAAACTAATCAAATATTTCTTAGCGGTAAATAATAGACTAATATTTCATGTGAAAATATTTAATAATATAGAAAAAAATATCGAAAAAAAGGCGCGAAGTAGTTTGCCGCGCCGATTTTTTTTTGGTGAAATTTTCTTATTAAACAATAAATATTGTGTGTGTGTATCTTTCGTCAAAACACCGTATATCATAAAGACAGTGTAATGCATAAGTATAAACAGTTACATCACATAAATGCTTGGAGTAAAACTTAACTTTCTAATTGTATAGAGTTCATGTAAGTAATTATTTGTAACACTTACGTATTACTATATATATTTATTATTTATGTATCGGTCTTTGTTACTATCTCTAGGTCGAAGTCCTTGTACCTATTTACGTAATTTAATTTTTAAATATTTTTTTCATAAAAAATATTACTTAATAATATAGATATTATAAATATTTCAGGTTAAATGCCCCACAGTCTTGCGATGCGTTTAAGAAGTAGGAAAAGGGAGCGTCCGCTCTCAGCGAAGAAAACGAAAACATTAAAAGCTAAACCACTCAAGAAGGCGTTGCTAAAAAACAAGGCAACTTGGAAAAAAATTTTGAACGGAGAAAATGGTCTATCTTCCGGACCATCACTGCATTGTATTACAAGGTCTCAGAAGAATCTAGAATTAAAAACAAGGCCGGTTAGAACAAAAATA
Source organism: Melitaea cinxia (assembly GCF_905220565.1). Classification (NCBI taxonomy): domain Eukaryota; kingdom Metazoa; phylum Arthropoda; class Insecta; order Lepidoptera; family Nymphalidae; genus Melitaea; species Melitaea cinxia. The sequence continues at coordinate 6,562,732 of NC_059422.1, forward strand.
ATAAAAAAGATGGAGAAACCAGTGGAAATAAAGAAATCTAAACCTAAAGAGGATTCTTGCAACAAGAAACCGATTTTTCAAACTGTTGTACGCAACAGTATCAAAGACATAGTATCGTCAACTACAAAGCCCAAAATGCAGAACGATAAAGTAACCACTACATCAAAGACTAAACTAAATGATGTACGAACAACAAAGAGTGTACAATTACGTCAAAGTTCATTAAACAGAGAACTAAGGAAGACAGAATCTGTGTCATCAGCGTTGAGCTCACCAAGAAAGACCAGACGAATGGATAAGCCTGACAAGTCTGCATCGTTAAACAGTTCCCCAATACGTAAAGTACGTCAATTGGGTGTTCCATCAATTAAACTAAACAAAATAGCTGTAAGCTCAACCAATGAAAGTCCTAAGAAGAAAATCAGGTCAAAAGCACCCGTTGTCCCAGAGCAATCCAGTACATTCCCTGACGACAATGATATAACTATGTATGAACCTCATACAACTACATTTGTAGATTTTGTGGTACCTAAAAATGATGAATCCGATTCAGATGGACAAGTGGAGTCATCTGAATTATGTCTTCCAAATGACTGCCTTAACGATCTTATAGCGATTGCAGAGTGTGCAAGATTAATAAATAACCAATTATCAGCTGATGAAGATATTAACTTGCTTGCCGATAAAGCGGCAAAGGTAATGACGACGGACAAAGACGATAAAGGAAAGGATGATGATAAGATGATGAAACGTAGGAAATCTAGTAATGATCTGGAAATGTATCAGCCAACTTCAACGACTGATGATTTGGATGCATGCGGTGATTTTCTCAATGCTGGGGAGAAGTATGTTCAGGTATGTCTTTATTTTTAATACTAATGGGATTATGGTAAAATCAAACACCTAATGTTAAGAGTACAATTTTATTGCCTAAAGGTTCGATCCCCACTGGAACAGTCGTTTTTTGATATAATATTAAAAATTCTTTAGAATTCCCTAATGTGTGGGTAACACAAAAATAAATCGTACGAATTTTATTATCTTTTTTCAATTAATTTTATGATACTAGTAAAAAATTAATTTCAAGTCTCTAATTTAGGCAAATAATGACCCATTAGACAATTTGTCTTCAGAACATTTTTATTTTATAGAATAAATTTAAATGTCACAGTAAAAACATGTCGACACGAAAAAAAATAACAATAATAAATATCTTATAACATACACACATGGCCTCCTGTTCCTATGGTAAGCAATTAAATGCTTGTTATAGGTAATAGCCGACTGTTATAACAATTTTTTTGTGATAAATATACATAAAAATAATACATATATAAATACAATTATTACATCCAGATTGAGGCGGGAATGAAAACCGCAGTCCGCGGAACAGAAAGCAGGGCCACTACAAACTGCGCCAATTAAATGCAATATACAATCTTATCTTACTGAGATTTAATTTTACAAAGTTGAAATTAGGAGTACCCAAAAGATGGAATAATTTAAAAAAAATTAAAATTGCTATAGTGACCCCTAGTGGCATAAAAAAAACTAAGAATCGATTCAGCAATTACAAGTACTTTAGAACAAATCATTGGCAGTTGGCAAGGGCAACCTTATCTAATAGAGATCTCTACTAGTTTACCTATGGGAGTGCATGATGGTGTTTCGCGGGGTACAGAAGTGCGAGAGAACAAATAAAAAACCAAAAGACCAAAAAAGATATGTTTTAAATAATACCAATAAACCTTCCGTGGGCCTTAAGGAACAACCAAAAATTAAATTAGCCAAATTGGTCGAGCTATTCTCGAGTTATGCGCTAAGCAACATTCATTTTTATTTATATAGATAGTGTTCAACATAACACAGTTTAAGTGTACAAGGTCTTATTCTCTTTGTTACTATATCTGTACTAAAACGAACCTTTTGTAAACCTAATCTCTTTTAAAATATGTATTGTCATTGTTATAAAGTTATTTTTAAAACGATTTTTTTATTGCTCAGGAAATATTCTACAATCATCATCATAATCAGCCTTTTACAGTCCACTGCTGGACATGAGGCTCTTTATGGTATTCCATAAGATCTGATCACCCAGCTACTGCCATCCAGTCACTTTTAAATCGTCGGTCCAACACTACGTTTACCGAGCCACGGCCTCCATTCGACAATCTTCTTGCTCTACCGACCATCGGTTCTACGACAGATAGGACCACTTTACCAGCCCACTTCCACTTCAGTTTGCTACATTTCTGAACTATATCAATGCCAGATAGTCTCATTTCGGACTTTGTCCCTTTCTCTATAGCTCTCTGAGTGACATATAGTCGGGGAGCTAGCTTCACCGTCTCGGCTCTTGGTCTTTAGGCATTGTGGCAAGGATGCCCAAAGATGTGACGCAGCTTCACAAACGTTGCCTAGCCCAGTTGCACTTGTCTCGCGATTTCACCCTCGCAGTTGTCTCTACCCAACTGCAATGTTTGTCCGAGGTAGATATACTCCTGGACAACTTCTAGAGCTACACCTGTGACATAGATTGCTTCGAGAATCACGTGTTTATTGAACATGACCTTGGTCTTATCTAAGTTCATCCCGAGCCCAACCCGCCTTGAGGCAGTATTGAGGCTAGACCGCATCATCTGTAGGGCTTACTACGATTCTGCCATTAACAATATGTCGTCAGCAAACCATTGATGCCCATTCCGTTGCACAATAGTGTCTTAGAGACATCCTCCAGTGCGTTGGAAAAGAATTTCCTCGGTATAATATCACGCTGTCTTACACTTCGAAGCAGCTGGATGGGCCTTGTGTGGTGGTTCTGAACTTGAATTGACATCGCTGCCATTCGATAAAGATTTCTCAGCACTTCCATATAACGCCAATTGATCTGGCACCGCTGCAGTCTCCAGAACAGCCCAGATTTCGATAGAGTCGAAGGTTTGTTCATAGTCTAAGCAAAAGGCCGATTATACTCCTCTGACTTCCGTATAATCTCCCGAGCAGTAAGGGTGTCGTCCACGCCACTGTAGCCTTTTTGTAACCTAGAAGATTCACGACGACTCTCGAAAACAGCTTGTAGATGTGGCCAAGGAGCGTGATCGGCCTATAGTTTTTAAGGAGAGTTTGTATCCTTTCTTTTGAAACAAAGTCACTACACCTCTGCTCCACGCCTTTGGGGTGAGCATGCTGTTTAACACCGAGTTAAACAACCTCTTGAGCTCCTCAAGAATAGAATTTCCTTCAGCCCTAAGTAGCCCAGAGGTAACTTTTATCTTCCGCTAGAGCTTTCCCATTACTAAGCTGCCTTCCGCGAGCCGACGCGATTTCGTCAACATCTAGGTACGTTTGGGAGATCTTCTCTGAAGGGACGGGTAAGTGGGGCTCTGGGATCATTCTTCATCGTCAGGTGCATGGAAGGTACACAGTTTCAGTTGAAGTCCTCAAATTCAGCTAATATCCCTTAAGCTGATGCGAGGGTTTTGTCATTCAAAGTTTTGAGCCTTGTCAGATGACTTCTGTCCTGTTTTTTGGTGACCCCCTGATTTTTCTCGATTTTTCCCGACAGATAATATAAAATTTAGTTCTAAAGTCCATACCGGATAGTTTAGGAAAAAGTAATACAATAGTGGTTGCCAATAAAATTATTCTAGTCTTTTTTTCTGTTTCCCTGTATAATTTCATGTTCTGTAAAATACTATAACTTGCTCGAAAAAAAATCTTGCTGTTTATACAGCTGAAATCATGTTGGTCTTACTTATCTGGTGCAGGATTCCTCTTGATACATCATTTTAAAGCAGAGTTATTTCCTTATACAACATACAACGCAGGTGAAACCGCAGTGAATAGCTAGTATACACTTATATAATTTAACTTTATAAAAAAACGAGTGTGCTTTAGACCACACGACTGAAGTAAAACTTCTTTAGCTCCATCTAACTTATATCTCCCTCTCAACTTCCGTTCGCCTCGCTCGATCACACTTTTCGTAACGCTCTCGTCACGCATTTACCAGCTTACTTCCCAAGTCAAGCGCGCGTAACGTAAGTTTAACTTCAAAAAATTAAGAGAAATAATTGGCTATGATGCATCGCGTAATTATTACATAGTCTACAAAAAGGTATGAAGCCAAGCAGGTGGTTATTTGTTGGTTACCTAAGGAGTTTTAATAATCCCAATTACTAGTCAATTGAATTTAGCGGGTTTGTTAGAATCCGACTAAGTGTTAGGTGGACTCAGAAGACCGAGTTTCCTGAACCGCGAAATACTGATGAAATACTTTTTTTGTATGTCATACGAATTTGAAGATTATTAACTGACTTCAAAAAAGGAGGAAGTTTCTCAATTCGACCGTGTGTTTTTTTATGTGTTCGCGGATAACTTAGTCGCTTATGAACCGATTTAGATGATTTTTTTTGGAAAGGAGATATCACAAGGGTGATGACCATGATAATGAAACCAGGATCTGATGATGGCATCCCAGAGAAATCGAGAGAACTTTCGAAAATCGTAGTGGAGACTAGTGCCTTTGTTAATTTTTTCCATCTACTTACGTTGTTATATTACTTGTCGATGTAAACGAAGTCGGTATTTTTCGTTTGCTAGCAAACACAATTATAGCTTCACTTCTCGATGACCAACTGCGTCACGCGGTTTCACCGATGTAGGTACTAGTTTGAGATTCATTGTTTTACTTAGCTAGAACTGCGAAATCCGTACCACAATATGTTTTTTTTTCGTGATTATTATATAAATTTTTTATTATCTATACATATATTTTTTAATATGTAATACTATGTGTAATACTATGTGGAATAATCGGGATAGTCCACATATTAGCATTTTTAATCAAAGGACCAAAACACCTCGAAAGAAAAATTGCACGATCATTTTTTTTTTTTGTCCACAGCCGGATTTCGTGTCGCTGTTAGAGAAGGACGGCTACGTCAGGGATCCAGAATGTGAAATATCATCAACTTGCGATACTCAAGGAACTGCTATAGAAAGCTTAGAAGCATTGTCGGCTAGAAATCCCAGTACTGGTTTCTTAGCTGAAATAAGTCAGAGTTTAGCAGCTGAGGCAGCGGGATGGGTATGTATTAGTCTGTCTGTCATTTTAAATAAATTTATACTAATATTATAAAGCTGAAGAGTTTGTTTGTTTGTTTGAACGCGCTAATCTCAGGAACTGCTTGTCCGATTTGAAAAATTCTTTCAGTGTTAGATAGCCCATTTATCGAGGAAGACTATAGGCTATATAGCATCACGCTAAGACCAATAGAAGCGGATCACCAATGAAGAATGTTTCAAAATCGGGTTTTTTCTTTTTGAGAGTTTCCACTGCGTGCACTGCAGTTTGGCAAAAATCATATATGACAGAATTGTTCCTATTCCACGGACGAAGTCGCGGGCAGAAGCTAGTTTTACATAATTGTTTTTCTTTTTTTCTCTCTTTGTAATATGTATAAGAATTGTATATTAGGAGTTTTTTTAGTTTTTGTTATCTACTTTTACTGAGTTTTTTTATACTGTTTTTTTATTTAAAAAATTATATAATTTTTTAAGATAGTTTTTTTATACAATAAGGTCGGTAAACAAGCGTACGGCTCACCTGATGGTAAGCGATTACCGTAGCTTATAGACGCCTGCAACACCAGAAGCATCGCAAGCGCGTTGCCGAACCTACCATTATTTTTTATTTAGCGATTTTATATTTAAAAAAAAAATTGACAGTAGAACATTGGCTACTTTTCTTAATTTCATGATATGTAATATTCTGTATGCTATTTTAGATTTTACTAACTACGTAATGAGTTTCATCACAATCGGTTTAATAATTACACATTAAAAGAGTTTAAACCTTCGACTATTATTACAAACTTTTGTATTTTTCATAATGTTAGATGATGATAATATTGAAGTTATAGTTTTGTTCACAGAGCGCCACAGATGTTGTAGTGGATGAGAATTCACTGAACTGTCACGATGAACCGACTGCGGATATTGAGGTAGTGTATTTTTTTTTATTATAACATTTTTTATCGAACTAGGTTGGCAAACAAGCTTACGGTCCGATCCACCTGATGGTAAGCAATTACCATAGCCTACAGATGCCTACAATATCAGAAGCATCGTAAGTGCGTTGCCAACCTTACCCCGACTCTGTTCATTAGCTCTACCTAACTCATATAGGAAAAATTAAATTGGTGGTTACAAGTCCTATTTCTTTCTTGTTTTTCACCAAAACCATAACCATCATTTATGTAACAGACACATGAAATATGAAATTTTAAAATGTACAGATTTTTACTCATTTCTAATTATAACCTGGAATTTTTAACATTTCGACAATTATTGACGCCGCGTCGGCGTAGCGCTCACAGCACTGGTTTGTGGCTGTTGCGCTGGTGGTTGCGGGTTCGTTCCCCGCACATGACGAACATTTGTATTGGCCATACAGATGTTTGTCGTGGTCTAGATGTTTGTGCAGTCCTTGTGGGTCTCCCCACCGTGCCTCGGGGAGCACTTTAAGCCGACGGTCCCGGTTATCATGTACACCTGATAGCGATCGTTACTCATAGTAGGGAATGCGGATTGGCGGATGCCAACCTGCATTGGAGCAACGTGGTGGATTAAGCTCTGATCCTTCTCCTACATGGGTAAAGAGGCCTATTCCCAACAGTGGGATATTACAGGCTGAAGCGTAGCTACAACTATTAGAGGTTATTGCCCGATATTCCATATACAGGCTGTACTGTGATGTGTTTGATGTATGTTTTTGAAGTAAAACTTCTGTATGCACGCTTGACTTGGGGAGTAGGGTGGTGGATGCGTAACGAGAGCGTTACGAAAAGTGTGATCGGGCGAGGCGAATGGAAGTTGAGAGGGAGATATAAGTTAGATGGAGCTAAAAAAGTTTTACTTCATTCGCGTGGTCTAAGGCACTCATTTTTAGAACAGGCCATATATATAACGTTTATATGTATTTTTTAGTATTTCTTTTCTTAATAACATTTTTTTTTGCTAGGAGGAAGCGGCGGCCGTGATATCGTCGTGCAGTGTCCGCGTCGAATGCGAACAAATATCTTCTTGGGCGGACGCGTTCGACCCCTATCTGTTTATAAAACAGGTGAGAATTATTTATATATTGTTGTATTTGTGAATGTAAATTACGTATTAGTTGCAAAATATAAGTAAGTAAAGCTTTACTAAGAGAAAAGTTGTACACGCTATAGCTAATGGTCATAGACTAGAATAAGGAAGAGACACAATACCACAGAGTATACATATTACACGGACGATGAACACAGATTATATTGGACCTATGTAGAAGGAATAAATTTATTACAACATATATTATTTTTTATTTGGTGGGTTTCGGAGTTATAGCTTATTGTGACTTATAAATAAATCTGTGTAATATACATATTCTGTTCCTAAGGTAGGTTAGGTGACTTAATGCCTATGTATTAGGTAACAGCCTGCTGGTATACATATATACATATTGTAGAATAAATAAAGGTTCGACCGAAATTTCTGTTTCCGTTTCGGTCAGTTCGTCCAAACGATTACATTGCGTATTGTCTTAGACCAAGAGTCAGCCAAATTAAATAATATATATAAAATATATAAAATATTGTTCTTTCTTCAAATCTCCGTAGTTACCGCCTTTGGAGTCAGTGACAGCTGTTCGAGCGCGATGCCCCGCGCTGCCATTGAAGACACGCACCAGCCCAGATTTTAGCCTGGTGGGTACTACATTTAATGACTCATAATACACAACACTACACATGTTATACTACGAGTAATATACTAAGCGTAATTTATCATAAGCTATATAACACGCGATAGCCATCGTGTTGTCAATTTATTGCTCCGTGACAGATACGATTGCTGATTGTTTGCTAATTGTCAGTTTATTTTAGCATAAATTTTGCGGAATATAAATTATATAATGACAAAAATAAACTATTTTAAAATCAACAAAGTCATTTTTAAAATGTTCCTATTTCAGGTTCTGGATCTCGACGAGACTCTAGTTCATTGTTCGTTACAAGAGCTACCGGACGCCAGTTTCCATTTTCCGGTTTTGTTTCAAGACTGCCGATATACGGTGAGTTAAAAAAAAAATACCGTACTTTAATCATTAAATGTTAGGTTTTACATTAAAGTTTAATGTATAAACAAGTAATATATCTAATACCTTATAATACGCAAATGGCCGTCTGGTCCTACGGTAAGAAACTTAATGCTTGTGTTATAGGTAACAGTCGATTCAATCATTACAGCCTATACAGTCCACTGCTGGACATAGGCCTCCACAAGTTTACGCCAAAAATAACGTGAACTCATGTGTTTTGCCCATAGTCACCACACTGGGCAGGCGGGTTGGTGACCGCAGGGCTGGCTTTGTCGCACCGAAGACGCTGCTGCCCGTCTTCGGCCTGTGTATTTCAAAGTCAGCAGTTGGATGGTTATCCCGCCATCGGTCGGCTTCTTAAGTTCCAAGGTGGTTGTGGAACCCTGTTATCCCTTAGTCGCCTCTTACGACACCCACGGGAAGAGAGGGGGTGGTTAAATTCTTTAGTGCCGTAGCCACACAGCACAATACCACAAAAAACAGTCGATTGATATTGCATTTTTTTTTAAATAAATATACATAGAAATAATACATATATAAAAATATATAAAGTCTGTCTGTCAGGTGTTCGTGCGTACTCGGCCGCACTTCGCGGAGTTCCTGTCGCGAGTGTCCCGGCTGTACGAAGTGATCCTGTTCACGGCCAGCAAGAGGGTGTACGCGGACCGCCTGCTCAACCTGCTGGACCCGGCGCGCCGCTGGATCAAGTACCGGTGGGTGCGGCTCTAACTGAATAAACAAACGCTTCACACTCAACGGCCCCCACTAGGATTTTCTCCTGTGTCGGGGGTCCGGAAACGCACACGATACGCAAAAGACCGCGACTAACATAATTATGTATTTCCTATACAAATGTTCGTCATAGAACCCGCGATCGCAAGCGCAATGGGTAGTGTTTTGACCTGTTGTGTACAATATGTGTAATGTAAGGTAGATAAGGTATTATTTTAATAAACCAGTCAGCTTTGGATTTCGGCCTTTCATTGACGTAACATTGGCGCTCGTTGCGCCAATGCGTCGTCAATAAATAAACCATTTATATATTTCACTCCAACATATCCTTACTAATATTATAAAGTTGAAGAATGTGTTTATTTAAACACGCTAATCTCGGGAATTACTGGCATACGCTTAATACCGTCAGTCAGACCTAACGCATCGTCTGCCACCGTATTGGTATAAAAATATGAAAATATATGTATTCAGCCTGTATCATCCCACCGCTGGGCCCTTTCTCCACGTAGGAAAAGGATTGGAGCATAATCCACCACGCTGCTCCACTACGGGTCGGCGGATATGTTCCCTACTACCAGTAACGATCGCTATCAGGTGGACCGACGGCTGAACGTGCTCTCCGAGGCACGGTGGGGAGATCCACAAGGACAAAAATCCAAACCGGAAAGGAATGTTTATTGAAATTTTATTTTATTTTATTTGGATAGCTTACAGCTTATTATAACTATACCTCATACAGAATATGAATAAAAAAAAAGCTAATAACAAGCTATCACATATAGAAACTAAAAAAATCTATATAATGCTAAATAAGAATATTTAGTTACCAGTGTGCACAGATTCCATCATAGATTTAACAATCGCCATTTTTATGGTACTGATACTCCCATGGAATAAGTCGATATCAACATTAATATTATTACATGCCCGACAAGCTATATAAAAAGCTAAATACAAATATTCATCTTGAGCGGGATTCGAACCCGCAGGCCGTCGGTGTTTTAGGCAACTCCTCGCACCACTTACACTATAGTGCGTTCAACGAGCCGAGATACCAAATCTAAACAAGCCAAATGTGAGGTCATTCAACTATGCAGGGTTTTTAACCTTTTTTTTTACTTACACAATTTTTTAAAATGTAAAATATATTCTGATAATTGCTGAATTAAATATAATTAATTAAATATAATTATGTCTATAAGATTTGATACTTTTTAAATAATAATTATCGAAATATAAAAATCACCCCGAGCGCTTCAGGACACGGAATGAAATAAAAATAAATAATGCAAAATCAAAGGGCCGTCCGCGGTCCGTTTGTTTTCAAGGCCAGTTAAAATATCGTTCGACCTTGCAGAGAGACGTGCAGCAGATAGCAAACAAACAAGATAGAACGAGATAGACTATATTTTGTTTGTTCCGTCGTCGCTACAAAGAAATGATGGGCTTTGTTTACATTTCGTATCTCTTCTCGTTGAACAGACTAGAGCGGTTGTTTGTATAATAATCTAAAAAGTAAAATTGATTCCAGATTGTTCCGCGAGCACTGCCTACTCGTGAACGGGAACTACGTAAAGGATCTCTCAATACTCGGCCGGGATTTGCGTAAAACCGTCATCGTAGACAACAGTCCACAGGTAAGATATATTAACTGAGGTACGGCACAGCAGGAATTTCCTGCTCAAAATATGGAGCAGCCCGACAGGGGTAGTACCTCGACCTTACAGAAGATCACAGCTAAATAATACTGTTTTCAAGCAGTATTGTGTTCCTGTTGGTGAGTAAGGTGACCAGAGCTCCTGGGGGGATTGGGGATTGGGTCGGCAACGCGTTTGCGATGCATCTGGTGTTGTAGGCGTCTATAAACTACGGTAATCGCTTACCATCAGGTGAGCCGTACGCTTGTTTGTCGACCTAGTGATATAAAAAAAAAATACACAATGGGCGTGTTTCACCAGTATATAGATCTCATCTAGCTCTATTTGAAAGATGATGATATCCAACAGATATTGATGTATTATTCTTTTCCATTGTCGAATTCCACTGTATTTACTTCACGCTATATAGTTTACACTTTGAGATATTTCTATTCGCAAAAATGAATCTTAAAGCTGTAGTATATTAATTGAGGCTAAACGGGTCCTAATGGCTTATTCCACCTCCTGCTGTTAAAGTTTAACCATAACTTATTTGTAGTATAAATTTTATCCACAACTGCTGAAACAGAAATTAACTCTGTTACAAATAAGACGACATATTACATGCAATTTCTAACCTTTTTTTTTTATGAAATCGGTCAAAATCAGTCCAGTCGTTTCAGAGATTAGCCGGAACAAACAGACAGACAAAAATTGTAAAAAACGTTATTTTGGTATATGTACCGTGTGTATAGCAGCATAGCGTGTGTGGCAGCAGCGTCTTCGGTGCGACAAAGCCAGTATTGCGGTCACCAACCCGCCTGCCCAGTGTGGTGACTATGGGCAACACACATGAGTTCACGTTATTGTTGGCGTAAACTTGTGGAGGCTTATGTCCAGCTGTGGACTGCAATAGGCTGGAATGATGATGATGATGATGATGATGATATGTAAAAATCTTTTATCTAATAAATAATCTTATTATAATAATTATTTATTTCTATGCTGCCCGAATAGACTTCGTTCTGATAAAAGTTAATAGTAAAAAAATTTTTTTTTTAAGTATCTTAAAATCTTCCGTGGGCCTTAAGGAACATACAAAAAAATAAATTAGCCGAATTGGTCGAGCCATTCTCGAATTATACGTTTACCAACATTCATTTTTATTTATATAGACGATTATAGTTTTATAGTTAATACAAACATGCATCAGCATTTAAAGTCGTGCCCCGAGCTACTAATTGAGGCGGCAGCGGGGCATGTAGCTCGGGCTCGTTTGTCGCCCTGTCTAGACGGCTTCGTTGGATGACTGTGTGGACTGTGCCTTTGCTGTGACCACTGCGTTAACTCCTCGGTCTCTTGTTTTTATTAGTTTTGTATGTGTTATTTTCATCCGTCAACCTGTACTGGAGTAGCGTGGTGGATTAAGCTCTGATCCTTCTCCTACATGGGAAAAAAGGTCAATGCCCAGTAGTGGGATACTACAGGCTGAAGCTATGTCATATTTTCCATGTAGACGTAAAAACAGTCAATAATATAATTATATGTTGCTTAATTTGCTTTCTGTTTCCAGGCCTTTGGATATCAACTGGAAAACGGCATCCCTATCGACAGTTGGTTTGTGGATCGCAGCGACAATGAACTTCTCAAGCTGTTGCCTTTCCTTGAAAACCTGGCCACTGTAAGTTCAAGTTTACTATATAGCTGTATAGCTAATACTCTGTCGCAGAGTGCTCAATATCCATGAGATATCTCCTATATATATAAAAATCTAATATCCGAAATTACTGGACTGATTTTAATGAAATTTTGCAGATATATTACTGCCCAACTTAAAATATAGGTTATATTTAATTTAGATGTATTCGATATGTAAAATAAAATTTAAGGTAATGTTTTTTATTTCATTTTATACAGAAGGACGATGTACGGCCATACATCCGTGATAAATACAAACTCTTCAGCTATCTGCCTCCCGACTAAGAAAGTACTTTTAAAACATACATACATAAATAAAAAAATTAATATGTACGAGTATATTAATTTTTAGACGAAAACGCTCTGACGTTTTGTTTTTTTTTTTTTTTATTGGATGACATTAATACTTTTTTTTATTGAACTTTTTTATTTATTTTTCAAATTTCAAATAAAGTATGTTTATAGTAACAAAGGGCTATAAAATTGTATTGATTCCTTTTTGTTTTGGATAATCTCTTTATTTTTATATGTATATCTTTAAGTTTAATAAAATTTATTATGTTAAAAATAATTCTAAATCGGTATTATCTGATAAATATAATGTAAGGGAAGGAATAACTACTATAATATAGATTATTTATTAAAAAAAAAATCGGCAGTCTAATATAATTATAACATATAAAAAATTACGTAAAGTATTATATGTATAATGTAGTTTTAAGGATTTATTTTTATTCTGTGATTATTTTTATGACGTAAGCGTATTAATTGTTTTTTGTAAATATATACGTCCTTTTCTTTCACCTTATATGTATATATATATATGTTAGAAAGAGATAGATGCCAACTCCTATAAAGTACGGAAGTAGAAGCAAGTTAAATCGCAGGTCGCTTCTACTCATTTTGGAATAAATATTGTATTTTAATCTCCTAATCTTTTAAAAAGTTTGTTAATATTGTTTAAGATATCTTTGTCACAGTATCGGTCACAGTTTGTCACAGTAGCAGTAATAATAAAAGTTTGTCACAGTTTGTCACAGTAGCAGTAATATTTCAGTAACCATAAAAAAAAATTGAATTCGATTATAAAACCTATTTTGGTTATTAATTAGTAAAATGATCATCTCGAATTAAACCTTAGCAATATATGTCACGATCTCTTTTTATCATATATAATTTCAAGTAAGTGTGAATGGATAAGCTATATATGTTTTATTAGTATAAGAATGGAATATATTTTTTATTTTATTGGTTTAATTAATGAACAAATTTAAATAATACTCACACAGACATGATTATGTACCTATTTATTATTATTGTTGAAGTTTTAATACCACGTAAGACATTTTTGACATTTGGTAAGTCACTTTTTGACGGTTTTGACACTTTGACATTCGTCTGCAAATCGCAAGACACGTCGCTTAAGTTAATAACAAGAAATAAAATAAAAACTTGTAAAATAAAGAACGAAGATAACAATCAATAAAATATATTTTTTTTACTCTTTCACTCAAAAAGTTACTTGACTAATTCTAATGAAACTCGGTACGATTCAGCCTGTACCATCCCACTTCTGGGCATAGGCCTCTTTCCCCATGTAGAAGAAGGATCAGAGCTTAATCCACCACACTGCTCTACTGTGGGTTGGTGGATATGTTCCCTAATATGACTAACTATCGCTATCAGGTATCTCGGTACGTAAATCAAAATCAAAAATAACTTTATTGAAATTATGCTGATATGTTAAAATATTCGGTACATAGCTGGCGATCCAGAGAAACACAGGTTACTTTTTATCCCGACATTCCCACAGGATCTGAAATTAGTTTTAAACTTTTTGAGTCGTGGTTAGTATGCCGTTTATTTGCTTTCCTGAAAATTTGGTAAAATTGATATACGTGGTATTGGAACTTTAATGATGATAATATTTATTTAATCGTGTGTCTTAAGTATTTTATGTGATAAGTCATATGTACAAATGTTACGGTATTATACGATATAGTTTATGTTAGTATTTCATCAAAATAGGTTGATATAGTAGTCAAAAGTTAGGTAAAGTTGTAAATTAGACACCATTGTTCATCTTATGTGTTTTTGAACCGAGTTCATAAAAAAATAATTCTAATTTCATTGTTTTATGATGTATTTGAAAGCCGACGCTTGTCACGTTGTCCCATTCAAATTTGAAAGTGAGATCTGACGAGTACTCTTGGAGTTATATAATAATGCATATCTAATTGATATGTTTTTCGACTACCCACTTTAAAATACTCATCGATGTAAATTGAAGTCCGGTTTTTTTTTTCGTTTGACAGCAGACATATTTATTAATAGATTAAGTCAATTTTTTTATTAACACTTGTGCATATGACTGTTTTTCAAAATATTTTTATATTCTGGTATATATTCTAGCTTGTAAACTATTCAAGAAGAGTTCCGTTTTAATTATGTATCAAATTATTTCTATGGTCAAGTAGGCTTCGATCGTCATTCTACAAATTATAATTATGTTAGTATGACAAATTAATTGTAGTCGAGTGAAGCTACCATCGATTCGGAATGTAGATTCTGCAGAGAAGAATCGGTAAGAAACTTGGTCATTTTTGATTTTGCTTAGGGTCCATTCCTACATTAGGTTACATCTTAAGGGAGGATAGGCCACGAAATGTGACAATCAGTCACAAGGGGTGGGGTGGGCTCTAAAATTTTGTGACATCACATTTGAATATAGAATTTGTATAATTGTTGGCATTAAAACAATAGGCGTGACGAAAGATTTTGAAAACATCCGTAATCTGAGTACACATTTACTATTGACGAAAAAAAACCTTTATTTCGATAGTAAAGTTAAGTTTAAGGAACTTTAAAACTATTTTTTCAAATAGTGCACCAAAACGGCTGCAGGTGTCATAGCGTCGGCTCTGACGTTACGCTTAGGTAAACATGTCATTGGGTCTAAGAAAAAACACAGTGAATGAGAGTATTGACAGCGGTGTTTACCTAAGCTTGACGTCATGCGCTGTTAGGTATTCGTGTTTCAATCAAAATGGCCGATTGCAGTATTGAATGTTTTATTTTATTGAGAATTATAATAATCTGATTTTTTTTTTAAATAAAACAAAACCAGTATTTTAATTTTTTTAATATGAGTGTTCCCCTAAAATCTATTAAATTTACGATTTTTTTGATAGTTTCGTCATGCCTATTTTATTATTATATCGAAAAATAATTTAAATGTAAATGAAAATAATGTCGGAACTGATGTTTTAATTTAATAAATTTATAGGTGTAAAATTGCAAAATATGCGACGTCTCACTAGATTGGGAGTCTCATAAATTTGACCATCTGTGACAAAAAGAGGTCAAAATATCGTGACATTCGTGTGACGTAATGTATACATGGCCATCCATTCTCACTTTAGAATTTTTACAAGATATTTGAAATCATAATCAAAAAGAACCCAAACAGTTGAAGTTGTGTTGTAATGATTTCAACAGCAGACTTGCTTAGATTATATACCGGAATATGAAATATATATTATTATATAAACGAGTTGACTCGGAATATGGAGGTGCTATCATTTTAATTATAATTTTATGTGTGTCCGTCTTTATAGTTATGTGGATTTATATGGAAATATCATGATTTTTAGTGTGTATTACTGATATTTTTTAGTAAAAAAAAAAACTTGAGTTGAAATACTTGAAACATTCAGAGTTGAAATACTTGAAATATCCATAAGTTAGTTTACCAAATCATGGGTTATTTTCTAGTATTCAACTAACAATAACTTTGTCTTATTGTCAGTTAAATATCATCTAGTAATTATATAAAGCTTAAAAGTTTGTTTAAAAGCGCTAATATCAAGTACTACTGTTTCCAATAGTACTTGATATTAGCTTGATGATAACCCGTTGACCGAGGAACGCTGTAAGCTATATTGTTTTCTCAAATTGACGCGCGTAAAACCGTAGGGTTTCGCTAGTTTAAAATATGTTTAAACTGACTTATGTTCTATTAAACTTATACGATCAGTGACAACACGATTTATATGTAAAACGGGATATTTACAAGAATCAAAATTTTTGAAAGAGGCATTATAAAAGCAATTTTGTATCATTTCACGTATTGTAATTATAGTCATGTGCACGAAATACAGCGTCAGTAATCCCGCACATCTTTATCATAAAAATATAATCTTGATTCATACAATACATAAATATATTTTTGTGTATGCAACTCATTGCATTAATATCGTTAGCAATATGTAGTTCCTACATATTTCATCATTACAGCCTATACAGTCCACTGCTGGACATAGGCCTCCACAAGTTTACGCCAAAAATGCGTGAACTCATGTGTTTTGCCCATAGTCACCACGCTGGGCAGGCGGGTTGGTGACCGCAGTGCTGGCTTTGTCGCACCGAAGACGCTGCTGCCCGTCTTCGGCCTGTGTGTTTCAGAGCCAGCAGTTGGATGGTTATCCCGCCACCGGTCGGCTTTTTAAGTTCCAAGGTGGTAGCAGAACCGTGTTATCCCTTAGTCGCCTCTTACGACACCCACGGGAAGAGAGGGGGTGGCCACAATTCTTTAGTACCGTAGCCACACAGTAGCCTACATATTTGATACTATATATTTGATTTGTTAGCACAACGGTCACAGCACTGGGTTATGGTTGTTGCGCTGGACGCAGGTTCGATCCCCTCACATGGCATACATTTCTATTAGCCATACAGGTGTTTGTGATCTGGGCGTTTGTGCTTTGGTATTGTGTATTTCTGGACCTCAACACAGAAGAATATTCTAGTAGGGGTCGTTGATTATTGAAGTATAACTTCTTTTTCGCAAACTTGCCTTGGGGAGTAAGCTGGTGAATGCGTGACGAGAGTTACGAAAAGTGTGATCGTGCGAGGCTAGCGGAAGTTGAGAGGGAGATAAGTTAGTGATGATAGAAAGTGCGAGAGTTACGTTTCGTAAGTTTTACTTTAGTCGTTGGTCTAAAGCACACTCGTTTTTATTTTATTAGGTAGTTTCCAACATATTATTTCTGTATATTATTTAAAATGACCAATAAAAAACATTGCAAATATCCCTTTTTACATATAAATCATACAAGAACTGAATTTATTTAATTCATAAAATATTAAAATATCGATGATTTGGTAATTTAAAGCTATTTTAAAACAAAAATTACCAGTTTTTAGATTTTTAGTTTTAGGTAAATACATACAGCTTATACACAGAGCTTTCGTAATACTAAGGATTTAAATTCTGACGTCCTGATAATTTCTATGACATTAGAAATAATATACAATTTACATATACCAAACTCTGATTTTTTTATTTTACATATATATATGTGATTATAGTCTTAAATATGTATGTATTTTTTTATATATATATAGAGGCGTATTTTCTTTTTCGACTAACGTTAGTTGCTGTTTGATATTTTCTTTTATTTTTAATCTACCTTCTTGTCAAAAGTGATTCTACTATTAATAGATCACAGTAAAACATATGTGTATTTATCGTGTCTTGTCTTGTTATAGCATGGTTATTAACATAATATCAACAACTTTCAAATATCTGTCGTTAGATTACACGTTGTTACAGAATGCGTTGAAGAAATAAAGGTTCACTGCTCGTTCCCCGTAGGTGGTAGCGTGATAATATGTATGTAGCCTATATGTTGACCCGACTTCTTCATAATATTCGTGCCAAATTTTAAGAAAATCCATGCGGTACTTTTTGAGTTTATCCCGGACACACATACAAACAGAAAAAAATTCTAAAAACCATATTTTTGGCTTCGGTATCGATTGTAGATCACACTCCAAGTATTCTTTTAAAAAATATTCAATGTACAGTTTTGACTTTCCTACCATTTTTTTGTACTATGTACTATTCTTTCGTTAAATATATTTATATAATAAAATAATCTCCATGTTGTGGGCTCGGTTTTTCCACATTTAGACTCAAAGGTGGTCCGTTATGCGTGAAAAAAAAATCTCCATATAATCTATAATATGAAAATGAGTCGCTGAATGTGTTGCTAAGCGCAAAACTCGAGAACGGTTGGACCGATTTCGCTAATTCTTTTTTTTAAATATTCCTTGAAGTACGAGGATGGTTCTTACGGAGAGAAAAATTCAAAAAAAAATTTTTTTTTAATTTCCTGAAAAAGTCTAAAAACAACACTTTCCTATACTCCCATACAAAAGATTTGTGATAATACTTAAAAGTCAATTTGAACTTTAATACCATACGATAAAGTTTGTGTTAGGCGATACGAAGCTCGCCGGGTCAGCTAGTTTTATATAATTGTCATCTAGACAAAATATAGCTAAAGATCGGTTCGTATATTCAACTTCGTATATCTACGAACTGTACAATTTCTAACAAGTCGTGACTGAATTTGAGTCGTTTGTGATCAAAGGATGTTTTTTTTTTTGCAATTTTGAAATTAATTTACTAGAAAAGCCTAGTTTTCAGCTAATCTCTCCTCGCTAAGATGCTGTTAGGCTGAGCAGTATGTAACCTAAATGGTTAGGGTACATACAGAAAAAAAAATTCAGATGGAAATGATTATTTTAATTTTAAATATAAAAATATGAGAGCAAAAACCATAAGAAATAACTTAAATACTTGATTTTAACGATATGTTTATATTTTTAATTCAATTTTTTTGATGTTTTTTTTTTTTAAATGCTAGTCGGATGAAGATATGCCTCATATTGTAATGGTCCTATTAAAACCATTATTTATATAATTATATAAATAAAATTATGTAATACATGTATATATAATATAGGAATAGTTTTAGTGTATGTATTTATGAATTAATCAACAAATAAATTCTATGGACGAGTAATTAAAATTTCGAATGGCTTCTATCTAACAGTTAGTGTATAGTGTTGTTTTGCTGTATTTTTTATCGATAAAAAATATAAATTTAAAATTTTATCGACCATAAATAAATTGTATTTTTTTAAAGTTATGTGTATGTGGTAAAAATTAACCACGTTTCGTGTGTTGTCCAAAATACTATCAAAGTTTCAATAGATTTCAAAAAAAATTAAGAATTTTGTTTTTAAAAAGCAATCATTTACTTAAACTGTGAAAAAAGTCTGAATACTGTCTTTTTAATTTTAGGTTTATTTGTTTTACTTAATTATTACGCGTACAGTATTACTTGTTAAACTTTTTTATTGTATTATAAAAAAAAAATTACACACACTGGTCGATAAATTTTTAAATATATGACAGAGTATTATTTACAACAAAAATAAAAAAATAAAACATGGTCTCTTTAAATTCGATCGCCGCCTATTTATTGTTTTATTATTAAATAGTTTATAAGCTTAGGTGATATTTATTACAGCCTTTGACTAATACATGTGTTTGTTTTTTTTACTAAAAATCGTCAAGTGTGAATCGAATTTTTTGGAATCGTAAAACCTTACTTTGCATTGTTTGTTTTTAGCACAGAGTCGGTTCATACTTGATTAATTTTTAGAAGAGTATTAAGGTTTATTTGCATTGCAAAAATATATTGAAATAGAAATTTCACTGTAAATACGTGCATGGAAATAAAAATAAATAAATAGTCACACTTTGAAATTTTTTATTCGCTACAAAAATAATTTTATTTTAAATGATTATACCGTTTTGTTGCCAGTGTGAATATTGGGATAACAAATTAATGCTTTTGTAGTCAAAGGCTGGAGTGTGCTGTAAAGGTAGATAGCTATTTGTAAAGGAAGGAATTTTTAACGATTGTGAAATTTTTAGATAAAAAAATGTATTTTTGTGTTGTTTTTTTTTTCGTAAAATATTTTACAACGAATTAATCAGGTTGTGTTAAAAATTATGTTTCTAAAAGCAATAATAATTATTATTTATGTGGTATGGCGTTGTTAAATATATAAATGGCACCCATATTACTTTATTTTTAATAAATTAATATAAGAATTACTTTTTAAATTAATAAAATAATATCTGTTAATTTTGTATAATTAAAAGTTATTTAATCAATCATGTGATGATATATTGGTCGTGTCTATATAGTACAATATTTTACAAACACGTAAAGAGAAGTACGAATTACTTATTTACTGTGCGATTATGCAAGTTGAGACAAAACTCAAAGTAATTTGATTTAGTTATGATTAAATTACATTGATATAGTAGCTTAAATAAATTCTGTATTCGAAATGATCTGTTTACGACTCAAATTGTCGCAAAACAGTTGTTAAATGAATAGCATTTTTCTTAAATTTTATAAAAATTGATGGCTTTCACGATTGCCAAGCGAAAAGACGATTTTGTCTATGACTTGCTGAATGGAGAAGAAACGAAAGAGAGAACGGTCGAGACTACGAACTCAATAGAATTTTTAAGACCGTAAAAAATGTTGTTTTATAGACAACTTAGAACGACTAAATAAAAGTTATAATATTAATAAAAATTAAAATATTTCGGTTGGATAATAGCATCTTTAATATCCATGTCTACTACTTAAAAAATTGGAACATAATATTTATAATAAATATTAATGTATTCAATAGAAAAATGTGGAATATAATTCTAATGACACTAACACATTTTACTAAAAAAAAAAAACTGAGTTTTGACTGCGTAGGAGGCACTGATATAGACAAAAAACATTTGTGTCAGAAATGGCAACAGATTTGGAATTTGGGTTGCTAGTTACGATTAATTTAAAAACATACAAAATAAAATGTATGAAAGATTCCTTTCTTTCATTATATAGATAGATATTAAATAAGAATAACATATTTCTATTAGATAAGCGAATTAAAAGTTTTTAATAGCTAGGATCAGTAGACTCGGTCTGTTTGTTAATTTGTAATGTAATCTTATGTAATCTATTAAAATATATAATTATTTATGTGTTTCATTTACCTCCTGTACCTATCTAATCTAATCTTCATTAGAAAAATATTAAAATTTATAACTAAATAAGTATTTTAATCCATTTCCGTTCGGTTAGAATTCGTTTAATCTTTCAATTTATAAATCTTCATATTTGTGATGACGTTCTGAATTTTATTGTAGCCGTGTCTCGCGGTGTCATTCGCATTAATTTGAGGAGATTAGGCTCTAAAATATATAGCCAACGTTTGCTTTTATCACGGGCTGTCGATGAGTATTAAATTTATTACTAATTTATATTTCTTTAAGCTCGTAGGTGCATTTTTAAATAAAAATACATATTTCCATTTTGAACTAAATATAGTCTGGCCGCAAATTCTCCAGCCAACTTCATCGCGATTTATCTTTAACATACTAAAAAAAAAATTTTTTTATTAGACTAATAGGTAACTTGAGATGTCTGCATTGGAGATTGATACGATTTTCATTGCTTTATTATCGTATTTACGACTCTAAGAATAACATTTCGATCTAATACCATCTGTGATCTAAGACCATTTGTGTTTAATTTTATTATATTTGTAAAAAAGTTGTAAGTACAAAGAATTACAATCAACCGTCAACGGTCAAAAAGTGTTGCACTAGTCAGCCGTTTCGGACACATCCTATGCAGGTGCATCTCTTATCATTTATTTGGCCAAAAAGCAAGGGCGTATTTACTCTAGGGCCAAAATATCCATGGCCTTGGGTGAGAGGTGACGAATGTCGAGCATACGTACTAGGAATAATTGATTTCATAAGAATCGATAAGTTGTTATTACAATCGATTTTTAATAATAAACTCACCTGTGTAAATGCAAGGAAACATTCATAAAAATAAATGGTCAGCCGAAATTATATTTCGGATACTTACTTATCACTCGATTATTTTATGGAATGGGCGGCTTCAAAAAAGAACAGCCTAAAATTTTCACAATCAATCGACAATTTTTTTTAGTCGATTATTATTTGTCCATAAAATCGATTTATTTCACAAAGAGAAGATTATTAATCGATTTTTTTCGGAATGTGACATCCCTAATACATACGATGCTTTTGCTGTAATCCCTTAAATTTATGGGGCGTCAATATTGGCCCGAGGCGCTATACCTTAAAATACGCCACTGCCTAACAGTACCTATACTTAGACCTATCATAAATACTAAAATACGAAACGTACTTGCCATTGCAGAATTCGATACCAATTTCAAGCATCAAAATAATTATCTTTAGATTTTTCTATCCACTCTGTACATAAATTTATGTAAACACATTTATTTATTTCTGACTATTTTCATTATTTATTAGTTTTTATCATCTGCTATAAATTTAAAATAAGAAAGCCGACGTTTAGGTATTAATCGGTCACGATAAAAGTATTTTCAACTATAAATGATAAACTTATCGACAATTTATTATTTCATAATAATTATAAAGGCGACATTATTGTAATAAATATTTGATTTTGTATGATTTTTCCTTGAAAAGACAAAAATTTAAAATTTTATTTATTTATTTAAGTTAACACCATAGGACCCATAATAGATACTTTGCTGAAAGTTCCAAATAAAAAACGATGATTTGTATGGGAAGTTATTGTAAACTATTGTGTATGAAACAGGGATTCCAAAATTTTCATACAATTTTCATACAATTTTTATCTGGATCCAGATAGATCTATTTTGGTTTACAATAAGTTCACATACAATCGTAGTTTTTTATTTGGAATCTTCAGCAGGGCATAGACCATGACATATGCCTCATTAAAGCAAAATATGTAAAAATCATAGAATAATCTACCTGCGATTGGTTAAGACGAAATTATTTTATAAAATTCACAAAAACAAATTCACATTAGTATTTTTGCCATTATGCTACTCATATTCACGAAGTAAGTAGTTGTACTGTGTGGCTACGGTACTAAAGAATATGGCCACCCCCTCTCTTCCCGTGGGTGTCGTAAGAGGCGACTGAGGGATAACACGGTTCCGCTACCACCTTGGAACTTAAAAAGCCGACCGGTGGTGGGATAACCATCCAACTGCTGGCTTTGAAATACATAGGCCGAAGACGGGTAGCAGCGTCTTCGGTGCGACAAAGCCAGCCCTGCGGTCACCAACCCGCCTGTCCAGCGTGGTGACTATGGGCAAAACACACGAGTTCACGTTATTTTTGGCGTAAACTTGTGGAGGCCTATGTCCAGCAGTGGACTGTATAGGCTGTAATGATGATTCACGAAGTTATTCATTGATTGTTTTCTCGGCTCGAAATATCCGTGCCTACTAACCATCATGTATTATAATTACGCTTATCCTACAGGAAACTTATTACTTAAGACTTGGTACAGATCGACATTACCGTGTCTGCCTAGTAAAGCTAGGACGTGGTTCGACGATGAGGACATTTTTCTGTTACAATATCTTAGTTTTCTTTCATCTGAATTTTTGATAATTTTTTGCTTAAGGCTTAAGCACTGGGCGTGTGCTGTTTTTTATGGTTTCTTTTTTTCTTCTTGTTAGTGTGTGTATGTGTACACACACTAACACATGCACACATGCACATATACATATAGATTTAAATATTTTTCATACAATACCTACAGATTCACAGGATTTCACAGGACTGGACTCCAAACCACCCCGTTAGCATCTTGAGCTCTTGAGCCCGTGCCACCGATATGTCGTACTTGTCGTAGTTCACATGTCGCATCTGTCGTAGTTCACAGCTGGACATGGACTTACCCAATCATTACAGCCTATACAGTCCACAGCTGGACATAGGCATCCACAAGTTTACGCCAATAATAACGTGAACTCATGTGTTTTTCCCATAGTCACCACGCTGGGCAGGCGGGTTGGTGACTGCAGTACTGGCTTTGTCGCACCGAAGACGCTGCTGCGGACTTACCCAAGTTCATGCCAATATCCTGGTTTCCCGCAATCCTCATCCATATGTATTAGCTAGGGTAGGCGAGTTTATTTGTGGAATTAAAGTCATCCTTGAGGCCTGAAGAAATACAATAGCTCGCTCAGACTTTCAAGCTTCTTAATTTGAGGCCTATTTGGGTTAAATAGAACGTACTTTTGAGATCTATTGGATTTCAAAGAATGTATTAATGCAATACACGACATTGCCTATAATAATCTAACGCCACTAGTAAATGCGCAGTAAGGTTTTTAAATCATAAGATAAATAATAAACATACATACCATAACTACATATCGATAACAAGTTTTATTTTTCGGTACTTGTACATGTGAAATTTTGTGTAAACACTTGAATGCGACTTGATTAAATTGTATAAAGTACGTTGGTAAGTATTCAATAACAAAAGCGTTGTAAATAAATATCAAAAAGCGGGATACATTAGCGACACTTTGATTAAAAGGTTTCCTGCA